>NC_142931.1:62175347-62200347 GCF_046866305.1 Octopus bimaculoides | reverse complement strand
CATAGCAGGTTGTGTAAATCTGGAAAGGGTCATTGCCCATATATCCTGATACTAGGCGGAATTCATTGCTCTAAAACTGAGTATAGCTTCATGGTATGTCTTAAGGAACACTCGACAGCTGTTTATTTACCAATATCTTTGTATTCAGAGTAGATTTACACGTCATATACAACAACATATCCTCAACAAATGCAATCCAATGTTATACTTTTAATCTAAAATTTATCTCCTCTAAAGTTAGTATTGTAAATTATTTGACTACATCATTCCTCACAGGTACCTAAAACAGATAACATCTTCGGGCAGGTACAGATGATATGGGTGACATCATCAGTGTGTTTTCTACATGGGCTGCATCAGACATTGCATCTTGGTAGTACTTGCATCCCTATCCACTCTTCTGCAAAAGATAATTCGTTATTCTTTCTTGTTTCTGTGCTGACAAAACGTACTCGTCAGAATGAGAGTATATATGCTGGCTATTGGTCCTATGAAAACCAATTTGATTTGTATGTTACTATTACTTACAAACGCTTTGTAACATAGCCGTGTATGTAATTCTTCTGATGTACGTACAGCTTTTCGTTGGACGACCTGTTGCAGAAGTGCTCTGCAATTTTTCGGCATATACACCTTTGTCTCCAATCAACGAATACTTCCTGAATAGCATCTTTACAACTCTTGTTTTGTTATTTCCTTCATATATTTAGATTTGATCCATTTCTGTACCTCTACACTTTGTAGTTAGTAACCTCAGAGATATGATGGAAAGACAACTTGAATCGCCCTTAAGTTCTAGTGATTATCTATATTCCGTTACAATCTGTTACATTCTCACCTCACAAATGTTAAAACCACTCTGACCAGAAGATGTGCCCAAGGATGTATGTTAGAAACCCAGCTGGACTAACACAGTAAGCATGTGAAGAGGATAGATAAACACATCACAGGTTCAGCGGTTACCTAAAGTTAGAGCAGAAATTACCAAAGGTATTTTCAAAAGTGGCCATTGCTTTATGCGGTGAAAAGGATATCACGTGCATCTGAGATGCAGAAACACCACCACTTCTGCAGTCCATCTGACTGTGGTCGTACAAGGATACTACTTGATTTCTACCAAGTGTGTGTTATTGCATCGGCGCGGGACTTCTGAGTATAGTTGCATCGAAGAAAATTTCTTACTGTACTTCACTCTATACTGGCTGCATCTCATTACGGATAGGAATCTTACACTGAATACAAAGTTATTCTTGATCCCTTATTGTTTTCTTTTTTTATGTTCAATTTCTAATACTTTGTCCCGCCATGTAAATCAATATTTGCTTTTCATTGATATGACTGACAGAATTTGAACTCAATGTAAAAGAGACATAACTGACCTCAAAATCATGCTATTATAATAGTTCTGTTACATACACGATACATTCTCATGGAAGCATTGGACACATTATGTCTGGTTATGTATTCGTGTGTTAGGTTTAAAATGCGTATTGCACTTATAAATATTAAATATATCTGAATTTATGCCAAATACTTACTCATATTTAGTTTCTCATTGCACGCAATATAATCTAGCTATATTAATAGAACCATAAAATTATAATCAAGCTACACATTTAAGTTCCTTTCAAGGTTTTTATTACCGCTTTTATGCCAATGTATCTGAGTTATATAAAAGAGAAACAATACTACTTTGATTATGCATTATTATAATGCTCGCATATCAGTTATTGGATTTAACTAGAAGCATTAATAAATTATAGATCTAATTTGGGATAGAGAATTCAAAAATCAATCCGCTGCAACAAGTCTCAACTATTAAATTGTTAAACAATTGCCACACCAAATTTCAGAATTGTAAAATTCGTAAGTTATATTTCATATTTAATAAATGTCAAAGCAGTATTTTCCTTTCTTGTTTATTAGATTGTATTTACTTAAATTAAATATTTGCCATTTACGTAGCTTGCGTTGTGGAGTGAGAACATTAGATTAATTGTGCTAGCTAAGTAATTCGTATTTGAGGATATTCCATTTAACTTATTCCTTCAATTTATCCGAAAAAAATAAATGGCTGTTACACTACATAAGTTACAGCTACAATATAGAAGACTGCTTTTACTTCGATTGGAACTTAGAAACCTGTATCCTAAAGTAGGATGCTACAGGTTAGCAACAGAATTGAATCTCATTTGAGGTCAATAATATTCTCTTAAACTTTACATGACCTAACAAAATATATAGCACAATATGTCATTTCAAATGAATAACTCATTTCAATTATATCTTACGTATTATACTCAATCAGAACGAAGACAATATATTTAGTATTTATTGAAACAGCAGAAACAATTGTGTAATTTTTTGGTTTCAAACCAAAATTGACAAATGGAGTTAGCCTCACATACAACATATGGTTATTCTACAGATTTATGAGATTATATCAAGCTCAGTTCAGGTATCTAATTTCTCTTGCTATCATGAACATTTTAATTCCCAGAGTTTATATTTATCTCAAATAGGTAGTAATAAATTCGGAAAATTTACTCAGCACAAGTGAGAGCACATTAATCATTTAATGTGTTCCTCATCTCTTTAAACAAGCACAAATAAAAGAGCCAATGTGGGGCTTATGCATTGTCATATTATCAACCAAAGAAATATATATATACTGGTTGAATTGTATAAAATATAGATATTCAAACACTAATACGTAATCTTCCAGCTGTACACATGAACATTAAAAAAAGTACAACACTGCTCATTTCATATGATCGCTGAAATTTTAATCCATAATGCTGGACTGAAGTTAAAGGTCACCTGTTTCAACGAAATGTATTATTTGCTTTATATTATATTAGACAATTGTAGTCTAATATTTCCATTGCTTACATTGTAAAAGATATTTCTTAAAACCTTTTTCTACAGATATTCTTTGCATGACCATCAGAATTATTGCAGTTGGTTAATAGCGGGTGCTCTAGAACTGGTTGGCTCTTATCTGTCCAGACGTCCGATAATATGTATTCCAGCCTATATATATATATATATATATATATATATATATATATATATATATATATATATATATATATATATATATATTTAGATTCTCCGTACTTCCAACTTAAAAGCGTTTAATATGTGCCAGGGTATTGTTTGTGAGACATTTAACAGATTTACATGATTTGATATGATTATAGCAGACAGAGAAATTACAAAACTAATGTAATAATAATGAAATAATGATGATGATGATGATGATGAAAATGTCATAATTCTTTTGATAATGATGTAGCAGTAGTTGTCGTCATTCTCTCGATGTCGGCTATATATATATATATATTTCAACTATACGCACAGCCTAGGGTTGCTTTTATGGAAGACCAGCAGTATCCCATGCATACCGGTCTCCCCTCTCCACGCCACCAGTGTTATCCAAGAAAAAAGCAAAGGCCGATACAGTTTGGCACCTGTTACGTCGCAACTGATTTCTACAGCTGAGTAAACTGGAGTAACGTGAAATAGAGTGTCTTGTTCAAGAACACAACACGCAGCCCGGTTCGGGAATCGAACTCACAACCTAGCAATCGTACGCTTGACGCTCTAACCACTGAGCCATGCGCTTTCACAAGTGTGTGTGTGTGTGTGTGTGTGTGTGTGTTTGTGTGTGTACGTGTGTGTGTGTGCGTGCGTGTGTGTGCGTGTGTGTTCGTACGTGCGTATGAGCAACCGTGGTTGTGCGCTAAACAGAGTTTGCTTCCAGCCTCGTGGTTAAGAGTTCAATCCCACTGAGTAGCACTTGTGATAACTGTTCACCTATAGCCTTAGGCAGACCAAAACCTTGTGTATGGATTTGGTAGCGGGAAACCGAAAGAATCCCATCGTATGTATGGGTGTGACGTGCGTGTTTTTGTCTGTGTTTGTCTGCTACCACCACTTGACAACAGGTGTCGGTGTGTTTACGTCCCCGTAACTTAGTGACTCGGTAAAAGGGACCAGTAGGCTAAGTACCCGATTTTAAAAAATAAGCCGCGTTGCCGATTCCTTCGAATAAAATTCATGAAGGCACTGCTTCGGCATGACCGCAGTGAGCTGACTGAAACAAGTAAAAGAAATATATATATATATGTATCATGAAGAAAAGTAATGATTAAATAATTCGGGCGAGTACTGCTTTAAGCACCCACAAGAATTCGAACCCTGATAACTAAATTATCAGCTATTACCACAGTAAGCAACATATGTTGTGATTCATCTCCCGTGACAGGTCCAATTTGCAAATCCTAACATTAATCACAATTCAGTATATTAAATAGTGTATATTCGAAAAATACATGCAGAATGAAAATGCGTTGCCAAACGATTTATTCAGCTTACATGCCTTTCAAATACCCTGATATGATCTATGTATTCATATTTAATTGATGCTTCAACTTAGCGAATTAAATCCGAAAAAAGTAGAAACATTATAGTCCATTATACTCTATTGAAAGTTAGGACTTCGCTATATACAGTGTATATTGCAATAAAGTGAGAGTTTTTATAGCAGCACACTCAGTCTCACTGTTTCCCATTTTATTGACCTGCTTTTGTGTCAAAGGGATGGAAAGACAGGATTACCAAATGTACCTAGTTTAATTGTAAGTGTTTCATGTCAAAATAGAATCGTAATTTAATGAGCTATATCACTAAGTACAACTCAGTTAATAAAGGAAGACAGAATGAATTAACTAGAACTATATTAGAAAATCAGTATCTATTAAGAAAAGCAGTATCCATTAAAATAAAATTCTTCCGATTATTAGAAGAATTCAAATTAAGTAAAATCATATTCCTGGAAATGAATAAAATAATATAGTGACTAAAGCATTAATTTGGTATATGTCTGTTAGTAGCTCAAGTATATTACATTTGTCTTATCCTACGCTAAAAAAGGCGACAAAGAAAACAAAATTATAACAGAGAGAACATGAACCACATCCTGATAGAGAGAATGTCATTTGAACAGATTTGTTGCTCGATAGTTCAAAACCAGTAGAGTAAACCACTACATTTTTTTTTTCTTTTACCAACTACTCAAAAAGCCTATGTACGTATTTCTCAGCATCGCCAAAAGTCACAGTAATGAGGGAGTGAAAGAGAAGAGCATGACGCATCAGAAACCATAAAAGTTAAACCGGTCTTTATGACCCTGGCCAGAAATATAGAAAACAGTCGAAAAACATGACGCTAGTAAAAATGGAAGATGTATAAAACGAAGTAAAGCAGTCCTGTGCAAAAGACATAGCTCCTGAACCCACACAGAAAATGCTAATGAATACGTCTGAATGCACGACAATGGAATGTGAGTAATGATAGGCGAGCAAATATGGGAGATGTTCTAACTTTGCTTACCAGTGATATTTGCGCATGTATCGGTAAGTCCCATAGATGTTTACTATGTTTCTCTTAGGTACTTATTAATGTGTCATTCTTAAGTATATATTCATCTGTCATTTCAGTTTACCATACTCTTTTATTTACTCAGCAAAATTATTTGCTTTCGTAATTTAAAAAATTCTTTCTACTTTCGCTATATAACAACTTTCCCCACACCTCTCATCTTCACATAATACACGCATCTGACACATTATGTTTCACATGCATTGACTATGGTGTACATGCATTGTAATTTAAGGTGTCTATTCATGCCCAAATAGTTAATAAAGAACAGATATTTTACCACCAACAATTATTTAATTTTTACATGATTTGATGAGACTCACAACAGCAAATTTCTTTCACATCTATGGTGAAGCTATTTCTTCACACGCAGATATATTAGATGACTACCAGAAGAGGGCATTTGGCTGACTTAAACGGTTATTAACCACAAGCAGGTTCCAATTTCTGCCCTACAACTGCGATATTTCATATCTCTACTTTTGCTAATAATGATCTCTAATCCCCACAGCTGGTTGGGCTCATCCTATCTCCACACAGACATTTTTATCCTACTTCTATCTCTTCTGTTCGTTACCTGTGCTGTGCCAATCAGCCATACTAATCACTACGGCAAGTCCTTCCTTTCAACAACCACAGCCCTATAGAATTCTAAACCTGCTCATATCCTTCTTGAATGTTTTGGCATGATGATATTTAAGACAAGTGTTACTGGCTTCAGATTCACTGGCCTATGATGATCTATGAAGGTCATATTGCTACCACCTCCTCCAGACACATCAGGTTCTCTCTTCACTCTTTTCTCTATATATAAATGTATGTGTGTGTGTGTGTGTGTGTGTGTGTGTGTGTGTGTGTGTGTGTGTGTGTGTTTGTGTGTGTAGATAGACACAGACATACCAAAATGCTATAAATAAAGCATACAAACATACCAAAATACTATAAATAAATATTTTCATCGAGTATTAGTAAGGAAAACGAAAGTGGACGTCATGTAAAAGTTAATGTTTGTAGTAGATATTATCTAGCAAATTTGCTAAAAGCCTTTCTTGCTTTCAAAACTGAATTTAAAAAATCCAGAAATGAATAAATCACTATAAATTTCATTTTCGCATTTTCTGTAGCGTAACGAATGAAGACAGACAGATTGTGAGGAAAATGCTACTTGCTGAAAAATTATGACGAGTAGTAACTATAATAACTGTTATGAATTGATGTCACGGCTAAACTAGTATACATAATAGGTATATATATAAGATATACCTATTGTCTTGAATTAAGTCTACGTTGTCCCATTTCTATATTTTCTTCGATTTTTCCATCTAGAAGTAGATAGAAAAATATCGTCCATTCATTCAAATTCATATCCAATCTTTTCAGTCTATGTTTTCTTTGTGTTCAATTCGTAAATGTGATTCTTCTATATTCTTTACATTTATAGTTATTAATATGCATCAGTTGTTTGAAAATGAACCTGTAAATGCTTTCTATCCAGTTATGTTCCAACTTCGGTGTTTATTTAATATCTCTAATATCTCTGTATCTTTGTAATATGTTCCTTTAAGTTAGAATATCTAGTCTGCAATTTATTGTTTTCATGCTTTATATTTATTATCCAAGGAGTTGAATGGAGAAAAAATATGTCTTTTAATTCCATATGTTTGTTCGTTCCCTTTGGTATTCTCTTGGCAAGAAAATTCTGTATTTTATTGTTTCCGGATCGGTAGATATGCACTGCAGAGAGGAAGAATTTTATTTAGCTATTACTACATTATTCCTTTCAAATTGTACTTCTTTTTAAGAGCACATCACTTATGCATAAAAGATGTACATATATCATAAACCTGTTTCTGCTAGCATGATTTTCTATGTTTATGCGCCACTATGTCTATTTGTATTCTCTTTCTTACTCTATCTCACACACTCTCTCTTTCTCTAACATGTGTATATACATATATATATATATATATATATGTGTGTGTGTGTGTGTGTGTGTGTGTGTGTGTGTGTGTGTGTGTGTATGTGTGTGTATATGTTGCATGTGTGTGTATGCGTATGTATATATATATATATATATATATATATATATATATATATATATATATATATATATATATATGTATGTATATATATATTCATCTCTCCCTCTATATATATATATATATATATATATATATATACACACATGTATATATGTATGTATGTATGGATGGATGGATGTATTTATGTATGTATGTATGTATATAACTGCCTTATCAATAGATTTGGTTTTTATCGAATAATAGCATAAGTGGTTAGTTGTAAAATAAATTACACTCTGATACATAAGATTTTCATCTAAACAGCATATTGCGTGATAGTCACATTTCTAAATATATAATAATAATATTCTGCATACTTTTCTTACATTTAACAAGCGATTTGTGTGATCATGTGGGATACCTGAAAAACCTTGCTGAGTAACATCCGGAATGTTCACTTCCTTTCATTTTCCAATCTCACATGATGTCAATAAAAAAAAACAAAAAAAAGCGTGTCTCTATGCAAACATATATTACTATATATCGATATAACAGATACTGAATTCATCTGATACAACTGACGTGTGTATCTCAACAACTTTTACTTTACATCACCACAATACAATTCCACTATTAAACAAACAAAAATCAAAATCCAAAACTTATATATGAAACAAGCTGCAGCTCAATGAGATCAAGAATTATGTGCCTTAACATATGTACTATTATATATATTATTTATTGAATATGAAGGTAATATAAAAAGCAGCGTTATCTGTTGCAGATTTTTGTAATATTTTTATGCCACGTTCCATTTGAATTTTTTTTTTCCTTTTGAGAACGACACAGGCAAGCACAGATTCCCATCTCGTGAACTAAGCAAGTGTGAACCGCTATAAAAAGATTCTGAAATCTTCGTAAAAAAATTGTAGATATCAATTACAAGAATAATCGTTGGGTAGTGATTGTAATATATAACTTTATTGTTTGTATTTCCATATTTGAGTGTGTCTGTATTTAGTAAACATCAGATCAATTCAAAAAGATACAGAAAAATAATATTGCAATCAGGAAAAGCTGATGAAAAGGAGGAGGTAAAGAGAAAATGTTTTCAGGTAAGGAGAGTAAAGGTATGTAACAAAGAAGTGTTTACAACTGAGAACGGTGTGTGAAACTTCTGGCCTGCACCAATGAAGTTGCTCTGACTTGTCTGATCTTTGCAAATAGAATGACTTTTGCTGATGATAATTTTTTCGAGCATAACCATGAAAAAAGCTGAAGTGAGTAACACAAACCATGTCAGAATTGAAAGGAAAGAGACGAAAGAGAAAAAGTCAACGCTAAAAGCAAACATTTAAGAAAAAAAAAAAAGCAAGCAGAAGATTTGTTTGGTTAGAAACTTCAGGCTTTTGATAACCATAACATCATAGCTTATGTTGCAGTTCATTTATCATGTTTAAATACTGTTTAGTATTTAGCATTTAGTGTGAGTTATTTATGTTGTTATTTCGCTATAGATCGTACTTTATTGAAAAGATATAAGATTAAACGTATTCTTTTCTAGTCTAGGCACAAGGCCCGACATTTTCGGAAAGGGGTCCAGTCGTTTAGATCGATCCCAGTACGCAACTAGTAGTTAATTTATCGACCCCGAAAGGATGAAAGGCAATGTCGACCTCGGCAGAATTTGAACTCAGAACGCAAAGACAGACGAAAAACCGCTAAGCATTTCGCCCGGCGTGCTATTGATTCTGCCAACTCACCGCCTTGTAAGATAAAAAGTTTTCCAATGCTAATGTGCCATGTTTTTATTATTTTTTTGTTTAGGAATGTGAAGTGAGATTTAACATTATTTGGCACTTATTTCTAGCATGTGAATTAACTCTGTAGAGGCTGTGCATTTCTCGTCTTTAGCCGCGACACAGCAGTAGTTTCGTTTCGGGCGTGTTCACACACAATATCTATGTATTGCACTGGCTAAGCGGAACAGAAGTTAAAGAGAGTCGATTCAGTTAATCCTAATGTACAACTGGTGCATGTTTTATCCTCGAACTACTTAAAAAGATTCAGTCTTTGCTCTAGATACAGATTCAACTCAATACACATAGGGTTGACCATAAATATTTTACAATATTTTTGCATGCAATCCTACAAAATACGTGTATTATCACTCTCCTCATTCTACAAAAGTATATAAATTTCAACATATTTATGCTTAGTGAATAACGGCCATGGTATACACAAGAAGCTGCGCGATTATAAGGCAAGAGTATAAAATACTTGCTGTTCAAGTAAAAATATTTAGTCAGATAGTGAATAGATTTGATATATTGATATATCATACAAATGATCTTCTTAGGTACCTAGATTTACTCAGTGATATATTGAGCTCGGTGTTATTTCAAGTTAACAGTTAACAACAGAATTACAAACAAGAAATCACTGCTAATAATTGATGTACGTTGACTTTAATGTGACTAATGGAAGAATACAGACTTAAGTTGTATTTTAACGCTATTCAAAGGTTGTTCCACTCTCATTGGCTTGTAATTTATTTTCATGTTCGGTTTAGTAAATTCTTTTCTCTACAATTATAGGAGCGCACTACAGTCATCGTTTTCCATGTGAAAGTCAGAGATGCTTAGGCAGATAGAAACAGGTCTTCATCTATCTTATTGTTCTCTTATATTTTAATTTCTCGTCTATCGAATCAAAACGTGTCTATAATGTTTTATTTATCAGTATCTACTTTCTTTTGCATGGGTCAATTTATGAAAAATTATTTATAAGGTTTTAGTCTTATTGTCACATACTAATATATAGGAAATTATAATAGCTAGCTTCTTTTCCGTATTCGTACATAATTTATCTTAGATTTGGCCAACTAATTACAGAGCAGGCTGTGTTTTCATAGTAGAGCATCATCCAAAATCCTTGCAGGACTTTGCAAACTTCCCTTACGTTTAGGGTTCAGATCTTGTCGGAACCAACTTTAATCAAATATGTATCATTCAAGTATTAAGGTTGGTCACATACAATCTTCCCTCAAATTTATGTATCATTTCCTTTGTTAAAAATTATTATTATAATTTGTTGTGAAATTTTAGTAAAAATGGTTCTGGCCAAAAGCATATTCCGTCTAGACAGTGAAAAATAGAAATTGTACAAAAAATTAAGCACCACCTCATCGGTGCCACTGTCAATTATTTGATACAGAATTAACATACACACACACACACACACACACACACACACACACACACACACACGCATACACTCATACGCGCGCACGCACACATACACATATATACATACGTATGTGAATATATACTTGTGCGAATGTAAATATATATATATGTGTGTGTGAATGTGTGTGCGCGCGCGTATATAAAAACATACATATATATTATATATATATATATATATATATATATATATACATACATGTGTGTGCGTGTGTGTGTAATTATGTGTGTATATCTGTATACCTAACTATGGAACAAATTATCAAATTTCTTACTTAAAAATGTGAGCTATCTTCAAAGCGAATAAGAAGAAACTTGGCACCTCAATTTTCTTCAGTTTTTGTACAATTTAACAGTTAATGACTGCCTTAAGGTAGAAATTAATCGGAGGTCATCTGACAATCATCATCATCACACTAATAATAATAATAATAACAATAATAATAATAAATAAATAAAAATAAAATAATATAAAATAAACAAAAGTCATTTAATATCTACGACTCCCGTGTAATTACTTATCCTTTCCTCTCTCCCTGCGTATTCGAAGATGTAAACATCATCCTCCTTTTTATTCTAAGAATACTACCATTTCTCTCTGTGCGGTCATACAAAAGACCATATTTAGTAAATCTTAAAACTTTACAATCACGAACTTGTTTTCTTTTCTTTTTGACTCTCCCTGAGTGTTCGATAATGTAAACATCCTGTTCAATAAAAAAGTCCTACCGTATTCTTCAACTGGACAGACAAAGGAAAATCTCAAGAAAAATTTAAAATTTGAATGTATTACCCAAATACGTAAACACACTTTTTATTGCAACAACACAATTGAATTCAGAAATTCAAAAATTCAACGACGTGCATATCAAAATATGTGTATGTGTGTATATATGTGTGTGTATATAAATATAGTATTATTATTGTTTTTTTCTACCAGTAATTACAAATAGAACAGGTTGAATTGCTTCTTTTCAAGACAGCGCCCTCAGCGGTCAGTGGCCACTGGTAGTAGTAAACACATTTGACCTCTGCTGACCCAAAGTGTGCGAAGATTTCTTTGTTTCTATGGCTGACCACCCCACTATCTGCCGAATCTATTTATTGACCTGTAGTTTATGATCTATTCACCAAACTTCTACCCAAATAGTTCCTCAAACAATGGTAATAGTGGTGATGGTAATAATGATAAAAATAAAAATAATAATATACTGCAGCTGCCAATACTAAATACTACTAACACTACAATAATACTAACACTACTACTATTATGATAGCACAGGAATCTGAGGCCCAACTACCACCCTTACTACTACCCCCGTTCCTGCTACAGTTGCAGTTGCTGCAACCACTGCTGCTACTACACATAAAAACAGTCATATCAGTGATATCAGTGATGATAATAATAATGAAAGCAAATGGGTGGAGCCTCTTCCTCCTCATTTGCTGACTAATGATTCATCTAGTGTTGGTGTCACAATACAAAACACTGGTAATTGTGCAACCTAGTAATCGCTACCTCATATGAGTGACAATGGAAAAACAAAATATTGTGAATAACGGTGGCAATGAAACTGAAGCCAATGATGGTGATAGTGCTACACCCGGTAGGCTAAGAGATTCTGGTCCGGCTCCAGCCTGTCGATATCCAGAAAGGGATCACCACACACGGTGTAGATGGAGCAAGCAAATCAATACTGTTGTCATGGAGTGTTACTACCTGAGCAACCCGGTAGATGAAAATGGAAGAGAAAATATGGGAGGAATGCTACCGGAATGCTACTTGTTACCTCGAGAAGAGAGCTCAACTTAAAGAATACAATACCTGCTAACGATTCTTCCAGCTCACCGCCTTAATAATCCTTTCTACTATCGGTAAAATGTCTGAAAATTGAGAGTGTAGGATAGTCGATTATATCGACCCAGTACTCAACTGGTACTTATATCATCGATCCCGAAGGGAAAGATGCAGTCGATTAATCACCCCAGTACACGTTCAAAATTTTCTGAAGAGAAGAAATGTTTAAGCACGTCAATGCATCCATTTCTAAGTTACTCACCCACACATACACGTAACACATATGCGTGCGCACGTGTGCACACACACACACATATGTATGTGTGTGTTTGTGTGTGTAGACATATAACTATGTAATTTATTGATATTCATGTATATATGTGTATGTATTTGTTAGTGTGTGTAAGTATTTAACTTGATTTAATTCTATAAGGCTATCTATAATGTTTCTATTAAAGTCTAAAGCAAGCAATTGTCTCAGTAGCAAATATTCCTCTTTACGGTACTATTATAACAAATTGCAATAATGATTTATCATCGACTTCATCCTGAAGTGAAAAATAAACGATAGTACATATACACACACGTAATCAACTGAAGACTATTTGAGGAGTTCAAAAAGTCATAATGTCATATTTTTATACTGATTCCTCGATTAAATTCTGGCTTTCATTCAATCTTTCACAATATCCTTTCAATCGTAATTTACAAGTGGCGTCATTTAAAATTTTAAGCTGTTTTAAACAGAAGACGTTCCTGTCAATCTTATCTTTAATAAGCAAGGCATAGACACGTATATATAGATATGTATAAACATTATAAGCGTGTGTATATTTAAAAGTATATAGGATAAGTACTAGGCTTACAAAGAATAAATCCTGGAGTCGATTTGTTCGACTAAAGGCGGTGCTCAAGCATGGCCGCATTCAAATGACTGAAACAAATAAAAGAGTAACAGAGTATTCATATATATATATATATATATATATATATATATATATATATATATATATTGTTGTACTTGGGGATGGTCATATTGCCAGTTTAGCCAATAAAAACACACGCACTGTATATTTGGTGTTAACTTGCTTCAGCTTTATATTACATTAATCTTAATCTTATTTCGGCCAGAGTTCTTTCATCACACTTCTGTGACCTCATCAGTGGTCCTTTGTTTCCTTCCTTCTTATGTGTGTCTCACCTTGCTAACTATCAGCCATTTTGTATTTTGTATTCCTATTGTATGTGTCTACGCATGCGTGTCCTTCAATGTGTCTGTGTCTTTTGTAAGTGCATGTGTGTATGGGGAGTGTCTGTATCACCTATATACTCTGTTAATACGTGTTCGTTTGTATTTGTTTTTATTTATTTATTTGTTCATGTGTGTGGGGTTTTTTTGTGGGTTTTTTTGTGTTTAATTAAATTTTGTTAACGTATGTAGTATTTAATTCCATTTGTTTATCTATGTATTGTATTATACTTTGTTCATATTATTATTGGTTTATGGGTAACATGTTGTCACATGCCGTGGTTTGTGGTTTGTTAGTGGTGTGTGTTAGTGTTCCATTCTAGTTTCCTATTGAGGTTTCTCTTCTATTATGTGTGTAGCTTCAGACAAATTACTGAAGCTACACACATAATAGAAGAGAAACCTAGCCTCAATAGGAAACTAGAATGGAACACTAACACACACCACTAACAAACCACAAACCACAGCATGTGACAACATGTTACCCATAAACCAATAATAATATGAACAAAGTATAATACAATACATAGATAAACAAATGGAATTAAATACTACATACGTTAACAAAATTTAATTAAACACAAAAAAACCCCCACAAAAAAACACACACACACATGAACAAATAAATAAATAAAAACAAATACAAACGAACACGTATTAACAGAGTATATAGGTGATACAGACACTCCCCATACACACATGCACTTACAAAAGACACAGACACATTGAAGGACACGCATGCGTAGACACATACAATAGGAATACAAAATACAAAATGGCTGATAGTTAGCAAGGTGAGACACACATAAGAAGGAAAGAAACAAAGGACCACTGATGAGGTCACAGAAGTGTGACAAAAGAACTCTGGCCGAAATAAGATTAAGATTAATGTAATATAAAGCTGAAGCAAATTAACACCAAATATACAGTGCGTGTGTTTTTATTGGCTAAACTTGCAATATGACCATCCCCAAGTACAACAACATCTGTTTCAACACACGATTTCACATCAAAAATCTTCCAAAACATATATATATATATATATATATATATATATATATATATATATATTCTATTGATTCTAACAATGACAGATAAGAACACATTGGCTGGTAAATTAAGAAATAATACAGCTATAACTGGGATAATATTGAAATTAAAATTAGCTGGATATGAAGGAAAAGAAATAATTCAAAGCACAATTAGCAAGTTCATTTAATGAAGTATGAATGTAAAGTGTATATGTTAGGCGGGAAATAATGACAAGAGAAGATAATTTGTCGTGGAATTATTTATATTTTGATAAGAAAAGGCATGTTAGAAAACTGTTGAAGCAAAATAGGGAACAGGTTTAAATGTTACAGAATCATGTGTGATGTATGAGAATGACATTTCGTTGCAGTAATCAGGATTGAGTTGTTAGAGGTCACAATAATTTCTAAAAAAAATGTATTTGAATAACATGAAACAGATTTGATGAAAAATCTTAGATACCATCACCTTTGCTGACGCATAAGTTTATACGATGTAGTGTACAGAACGGAACATTGGATTATCAATGACAAACTACTTTAAGGTGTCACAGATTCGTAGAGTGACGTACAGATATGATACCATAATCTTAATCTTAATCTGTCTCAATTCCATTGAGACAGTAAGACGTTTGAAGATGAAATGTAGAAGCATTTGAATGAAAGCGTGAGTAAAGAGTGAAGACAACCTTTCATTCGATATGACACCTAGGAATTCAAATGAGATAATCTCTCATGTATTTTGATTATCCCAGCAATCTTAAATTCCTGGCAGTTTTTCTTTCATTTCATCATTTACATAAACCGATTCACTGCTATCTGAATCGGCAGAACACGTTAAATTTAATCTCAGGGTATTACGTATATATATACCAAGTACTAAATGCTCAAAGATGTAGGATTGAGTGAAGTATTATTCGGATTGGAAATGGCGTGAGTTACTTCCTGAGCTTACTAGTATGAGTGAACAAGGACCTTCGGTCAAGTGTAGACCAAATTTGGCTGATAGGCAAGCGGAGTTTTGTGAGGAACTCAAGCTTCTCTGTCACACGGGCAACGTCAGCGGCGGGGGTTCCACCTCGTCTTTCTATAGAGGACTAGTAGAGGCTCAGTGTGACGAGGGCCTTAGGAAGTCTCTAGGCTTTGATGATGTTCAACTAGCCAGTCTGTTCTGGACCTTCAGGCCAGGACCCTTAGATAACTTCCAGGGATCCCTAGCCAGTCAGTGTTACCGATGAGCCTTACCAGTTCGCAATAAACTCGCAAAGCATGGTGTCCCTTGCGCACCCACGTGCCCAAGATGTGAGCATGACAAGAAAGCCGGTCTCCACGCAGTTGTGCAATGCCCCCAAATCTCTGCGATGTGGGTTTACGTTGAACATCTGCTGTCACGGCTGGAAAAGTACAACTGTCTTCCGAGTCGATTGTAAAGATTGTTCCTCCTGCCTCTTTTAACAAAGGAGGCAAGGCTCGCTTTCTCGCTGTGGTCGCTATAGCGAAAGAAGTGGTGTGGAAGACCCGCGTGAAAGGAATCGTGACAGGCACATTCATCTCCAGCCTTGGATTGGTCCATTACCTTATCTACCACCTTAAGAGGAAAATAAGGGTGGAGAGAAAATGCCTGTCACCTGATGTATATGGAAAAAAGATGAAAGGCTGTGGCCAGTGTGTTGTGAATGAATGAACCCACATAGTATGTCCATAAGATTATGCTAATGGTTACAGTGGTGACACGGAGCTTGCGGCGTGGAATCAAAACCCGTCTTCCACTTTATTGTTTGTGTATTTGTTTTGCTTATCATTTTGTTTATCATTCGATCAATAAAAATCTTTAACTTTTCATCTCTGTGTAAAAACCATACGTAATATTGACCCCTTCCTCATTTGTACAGTTGCTCTATGTTTGGTCCCCTGTGAGCAATAAAGAAATCGTTGTTACAATAATCTGAAATGGAACAGATATTCGAGCAACTTTGCTATTCAACTTCAAAAACGGACCTAAAGCAGTTTGGTGAGGAAATAACCAGTGTGTGGTCACCTCGAAAATAGTTTAAACGATTTCGCAGTGGAGACCTGAACCTTGAAGATCGTGAGCGTAGTGGGCGCTCATCTGTCATCAATGACGGTTAATTAAAAACCGCCATTGAGAATGAAACACGTAAAACTACTCGAGAACTGGCAAAAGAAATTCAAGTTAGCCTGAAAACTGCCTGCAATCATTTGCATGAGATCAGAAAATCAAAAAGCTCGACAAATTGGTACCACACTATTTGAATGACAACCAAAAAATTTGCAGATATTAAATTTGCTCGTCCCTTTTTATCCGTAACCAGACAGACTAATTTTTTGAGTGTATCGTCATGAAATTGCCTAAGTAAACTTAAAACTTTTACTCCTCCGTACCAGACCGATCAACAGAAGAGGGACAATCATTTTTCATGACAATGCCCGACCTCGCGTTTCACTAATGACGCTCCAGAAGTTGCGGGATGTTGACTACGAAGTTCTTCCCCACCCAGCTTATTTCCAAGACCTTTCTCCTACTGACTACCACGTTTTCAAGCACCTTGATGGTTTCCTGCGCGAGAGGGTGTTAAAAATTCAAACCGATGCTGAAAGTGCGTTGAAAGAGTTCATCAGCTCCAAAACTGCAAATTTTTATATTACCGAAATAAACAAACATGTAACTCGTTGGCAAAAATGTGTTGACTGTAATGATAATTACTGTGATGAAGAAAATTTCCGCCTTCTTGAAATATACTGTGATGAATTTCATGTTTCAAGATGTTGCTTAATTTTAAGCAACCTGATATATATAAATTGTCACAGGTGTGACTTTGTAATAAGAAGTTAAGAAGTTAGTTTCCCAATTTATGGTTCCAAGTCCAGTTTCACTTCATGGTACCTGAAGAAGTGCCTTCTTCTAGATTAGACCACAGGTAACTAAAGCGCTGTGAGTAAATTTGGTAGACGGAAACTGAAAGATCGTAGTGTATATGTATGTATGTGTGTATGCTTGTATATATATATATATATATATATATATATATATATATATTCCCGAGCGTATTCCCGAGCGTCATACTAATATATACTTTTGTTATTTACACCACCTGTCCTCGTCTGTTGTTATTATTTGTATATTCTCCCATATATATATATACATATATATATAGATATATATATATATATATATATATATATATATATATATATATACATATATATACACACACACACATATATATATATGCATGTATATATATATATATATATATATATATATATATATATATATTTATGTATGTATGTATGTATGTATATATATACATATACACATACACACATGTATATATTCTTTTATTCGCTTGTTCTTATACTTGTTTTAGCATGTTTATATATATATATATATATATATATATATATATAGAGAGAGAGAGAGAGAGAGAGAGAGAGAGAAGAGAAAGAAAGAGAAAGAGATAGGAGAATTCACAAAAAAACAGACGAAGACAGGTGGTGTAGACAACGAACAAAGATATTAGTATAACGCTCGGGAAGGGAAAAAGTCTATAACGTTTCGAGCATACGCTCTTCCACAGAAAGGAATATAGAAAGAAACAAGGAGAGAAAAAAAGAATGTGTAGTGGCTAGCGATCTATCATGGCAAATGCCTGACAGGAGGGTCACACATGAGAGCTAAGAAGAAGGGGAGAAATAAAGTAGTAGTGATCCTTAAATGAAGGTGCACGGGCGTGTGTATAAGAGACTTCGTATGTGCGCGTGGAAGAGGGCTGGTAATCTTGACGTGTGAGTGTGTGTATGTGTAGGTGTAAAAATGTGGGGCTGCGAGTTCGTCAGTGCTGGCATGTGTGTGTTGGTGTGATGTGATGTTTTGTGTGGTATGGTGTTGGGAGGTGGGGAGGCAAGAGTGGGGAAAGCAAGGATGGGGTGCGGGTTAGGCTGAGGTTGTGGCATGTGGGTAGGCAGAGGGTGGGTGTAGAGTTGGGGTATGTGGGAGTGGGTGTAAGGGATGGGGTCGGGTGGTATGGGAAGGATAGGGAAGGTGGGGCTGGAAGGTGTAGCTGTGGAGTGGACTTACGAGGAAGGGTTGACGAGGAAGGGTTGATGATGAAGGAGGCAGAAGATGGCTACAAGTTAAGAGAAGTAGGAGTGGGAGCAAGAGAGGAGAGGTGATTGGGATGATGTAGTATATATGTATATATATATATATATATATATATATATATATATATATATATATATATATATACATATATTTTAAAATGTAAAAATAAAAACAAAACACAAAGGATTCCGCGGTACACGTGTTTCAAGCTTTATAGTCGTTGCATCATTATATTGTTGTATAATTGATAGACATGATGGTATAAAGCTATCTTCAGCCGCAAATATATTCTTTCTCAAGTATTATATCACAAAGAAGTCACCAAGAACAAAGTAAAAGTGGGAGAAACATGAGAGATAAAAGGTGAGATTCCATTTGGTACTGTCCATTGTAATATCCATTGTAATAAACCTTGTAATATCTTTAAGTTGATACATTTACATAAAAGTTCATCGGTACTCCGAAATCTGTCCATATTGTGCCACAATTCAGGGTAGAGTGAATGCTAAATAAACAATACTAGCTTATATGAGCTAGAAGGAGAGTGTCCAAAGAAGGAAGAGGGTGACGGTTAAAACAATATAAGATACTAAGAAGAAAAATACACAGATATTAATACAAAAATAATAGAAATCAAATCGGCGGGAGAGGGTAATCCAGTTGGCATTAGAAATTACCAGAATAGAGTATATATGGCCACAACAGAAAAACTTAGGGATGAAAATATATAAGATTTATAAAAGAGATGCTAATAAAATAAAAGTAAAAATTTATTTGAACATTCGCCTTAGAGGATGACGATAAGACATACCCTATTATTATTTATATTCTCTATATTTCTTTAAGTGTGTGTACTTTTGGTTCGCGATGATACAGAGGAACACTTCCTTAAAATATTAAGTGATGTTCACCTATACATATTTCTGCTATACGTTAGCTACACGACATTTTAGTTTGCCGTGTATTTATGTGCAACCGGAGACGATTAAATAGCTATCTGTAATTTAGTTGATAAAATGTTATGAATTACATATGAGTAGTTAAAAGTCTTTCACTTTAATCACATGCTTCTAGAATTTATTCACAATACTAAACTTTGCGTTAACAAATTTAATCTCAACGATATAAATAAGCCTTCTAGCTGTAATCCATAGACATAAAATCTATGTGCGTAATTTTTCATAATTTACTATATATTCCATATTTGTTTACAAAGTTTATGATTAGTTTGTATGATTAAAGCCTACACACGTGATTAAAATCAAGCAGCATTCTAGACTCTGACTGAACTTTCAGTTTGTATAGTACAAATTTTCTTTCAGAGAAGTCATTAAATGTCTTGAATTAAGAGTTAAATTTGCAACACGATATTCTTCCATCATAGACATGAGAAAGATTATAACTACTCGTTTCTCCTGAATCAAAGAGATTAATCATAGACACATTAACAGAAAGCTCATTCAAGCTATATTCATTTGATTTGTGAGCCGATAAAATACTTTGTATAGATATAAACACCTTGCATGTGGATTTGGACTTCCAGATTCGTTATGTGAGTTCATGTGTTGAAGCATATTCTGTTGTGTCTGGGGAAAGTCATTCTCTTTTAGTGTCTTACAATCTAACATACTCACCGCCAAAGTTTCCACTCATTTACTTATTTACTTTTCTAAAATTTTCGTTGTGTCTTGCAACCTTTTCTATAGTTGTTGAAAAGGTTACAAGATGCAACGAAAATTCTAGAAAATAAATAAATAAATAAATGGAAACTTTACCGGTGAGTGTGTTAAATTATAAGGCATCAAAAGAGAATGCCTCTCCCAAGACACAACAGAACTTTGCATGCTTGTGTATATATATATATATATATATATAAACCTATGTGCGTATGTGTGTGTGTGATGATGAAACGATTATACATTAATCTGATGAGTTTCTCTAGCCGTTTGCAAATTACAAATTTATTGTTCTTAAACAAGAACAGCGACGTCAAATTTGCGGTCAGTAAAGTCATAGGAATCCATTAATTAACTTCCCTTGGTTTTTGAGAGCTGCGAGCAGTACATGTATATATTCAATAAGCAGTCGAAGATCGTGGGTTGTTATCGCTATAATTGCACACATGGTATTACTAATAGCCTGTAATGATGATATCCACTATCTGTATCATGTATAACAATTCCTGACGACAATCGGTAGGCTTCGCAGAACCCAAACTTTGCCAGCTACAAGCAAAATTTTCTAACAGAAAACTCACCATAAATAATGCTGATGGATATAGTCATTATTATTTAGTACAATATCATCTCTAATTGAGCGAAGCCATAATAAGAGATGCAATGATATAATGTGAAATTTAATGGTTTGGGTACTTGCAAAAGAATACACAAAGATTTAAATCACTCTCGATGAGTAACACATTAGTCATAAGGATGACATGTTTTCATCAAAATATTTTATATGTATAGTAGCATTATGCTTCTACATATTTCTCGTTTATAGATACGAAAATGACTTGTTTAGAGTTTTAAGACCTTGACACTGACTGAAGAGCCTTTGATTGAATATATATTATTATTATTATTTTTTTTTTTTTTTTGATTATCTATGTAGCGTCTTCTTGTTTCAGTCAAGTATAATCTATCATATTATTTGTTATATTCGATTGGAAATTATCTCAGACAATAAAACTAATTCTACTGGTAATTATTTTTTGGCTATATTTTCATCATCCTAGTTAAGAAATTCACATAGAAGTGTTAGCCATTTTTGTTAGGTGCAAAAAGGACTTCAAGTGGCAAGGTTTGTAAAAACAATTTCCATGCTTCTTTTTTTTTTTTCTTCAGATAATTGTCTCGTTTGTTATTTGTAGTAGTATTGTGTTCATCAACATTATTCATATTTTGAAGCTTTCTATCATATTATTTTCAATAACAAGTATATATGGGCAGGCATGACTACATAAGTGTGTTACACACACATATACATATATGTGTGTCAGAATTTTCATATGCGTGTGCGTGTGAGCATTTGCACATACGTGTGTGTGTGTGTCTGTGTGCATACGTCTCTACGTGTGAAGACTGAAAAACAAAGACAATAAAAGTTGAAAGGATGTATGATATAGATGGACAAGTAGTTAGGTAGCTATGTGGATAGGTAAGCACATAGAGATAGCTAGCTAGCTAGCTAGCTAGCTAGCTAGCTAGATAGATAGATAGATAGATAGATAGATAGATAGATAGATAGATAGATAGATAGATAGAGACAGCCTGGCAGAAAGAGAAAGCGCTAGATATAAAGACATATATATATATATATATATATATATATATATATATATATATATATATTTAATATGCAACACACATTCATTACTTCTGTAATAATTATCAAGAAGAACATTGTTTTGGCTTAGAAAATAAACTTGTCGAAATAGTCTGAGGCGTCCGTTCATACCAATTATATATTATGATAATTGCAATGTTATTTAGTGGAAAGAATAATAATTTCTGCATTTGAAAATATCCGAGACTAAATGCTCAATAGTTTTTTGGGGGTTTTTTCGGGGTGGGTTCGGGGCTTCGTCTACGGATGTAGGTAATCGGTTTTCATTAATTAGGCAGTATAATCAATTCTGCGCCCATACTGGACAATACAAAATAAATAAAAGTTAGTGATATTTGTATTCCAAAATATTCATTATATAATAAATCACTATATGACTTAATTTCTTAATATATTGAACAGTAAATAAATTGAAGGAAAGCCAACCTTGTAAACAGAAAAACCGGAAGTACAGCAATTATACACGTTGGTTAAAATCCCATATGATACTACATATCATTACTATGACTTAATAGTCCTTTCTACTATAGGCACAAAATCCGAAATTTGGGGAAGTGGGACTAGTTGATAACATCGATCCCTGTACGTGTCGACCCCGGCGGAACTATATCTTAATAATCCTATCAGTTCTAACAGTATGGAATAAATATAGGCATGTCATGTAAGTATTTTATGTAAACGTTCGTTGTAAATTCATCTCAAACATGCAAAAATTTGTTTTTACAAAATGTATACATGTATGTATATAATACATCTTACGAATATTAAATCACGTCCGCACGCGTACGACATATATTTTTGTGATGTTTTACGAACGGCATCGGATTCCTAATCGTTTCGTCCTTTTCTCTGCCATGTCAGATTCAGGATTATATTATTACGTTTAGTAATAAGTTTTCAAGTCTGTAGGATAATTTGTGAAGATAGTTTAGTAGTTGAAATGTCTTTCTTTTTTGCATCGCTAATTCCTCTAAAAGAGAGAAAATATAAAATGTTACAAAATTAGAAGACAGTGCTAGAACATACAAAGGAGCAAATAGTTGAAAATGTTAACGCTTGGTTTACCGTGCCTTCTTAGATATACAGAGATGCTATTAAGCTACTTTTCCCGCTGTGAAAGAAATGATTAACTGATTCTTCTTACCACTATAAACGACATACATTATGACATGAAATTCAGCACACACACGCACACATACACACACACACACACACACACTCATACATACATACATACATACATACATATATATATATATATATATATATATATATATATATATATATATATATATATATATATATACGAGTTCTATATAATCTGTGCAAAATAATTAAACGAAATTCTTTAAAGATCATTATATTACTTATTGTGAGATAAGAGATAATACGAGAATCTACGTTCCATTGCTTTGCTCGAGTGTCTTTTAAGCTGCTATGGAAATATTTCTATAATTCCCTTTATTTAATACTATCTCATTCAATGTTTGATGAAAACATGATGGAACTGTTTCCCGGGATACGATAAGGTTTTCAGTTTTTTTGTTTGTTTGTTTTTTTAATAATTTTGCATTGTTATTCCAAACATATTATATTTTGCAAATCATTTTATAGGCGTTATATGTTCGCATCAATTTGTTAAACAGTAGGTGTGGAAGAAATAAATTTTCTATAGATATCAGTGTAGTTTGCAAATTTAAGTAATATGAAGTACATATCATTTATCGTAATAAATACGCAGAATTGTTGTTGGCACTCCGTCGCTTACGACGTCGAGGGTTCCAGTTGAACCGATCAACGGAACAGCCTGCTCGTGAAATTAACATGCAAGTGGCTGAGCACTCCACAGACACGTGTACCCTTAACGTAGTTCTCGAGGATATTCAGCGTGACAGAGTGTGACAAGGCTGAGCCTTTGAATTACAGGCACAACAGAAACAGGAAGTAAGAGTGAGAGAAAGTTGTGGTGAAAGTGTACAGCAGGGTTCGCCACCATCCCCTGCCGAAGCCTCGTGGAGCTTTAGGTGTTTTCGCTCAATAAACACTCACAACGCCCGGCGCCCGGTCTGGGAATCGAAATCGCGATCCTATGATCGTGAGTCCGCTGCCCTAACCACTGGGCCATTGCGACTCCACAAATACGCAGAATATGGTTTACAAGTTTCTTCTAAAACAAATTTTAAGAAAACTTTATATGAATTACACAATGACTCCATCTGCACGAGAATTGTTAACATAGTTAAACGTTTAACATAACTTATGCATAAATTATAAAATATATCTTTTATCTTTTCCTTGCCTCAGTAATGAGACTGCGACCATGCTGGGACTCTGCCTTGATTTTTTAGTCGAATAAATCGAGCCCAATACTAATTTTTAAAGCCTCATACTTGTTCTATTGCTCTCTTTTTGCTTAACTGCTAGTTTACAGGCATGCAAAGACACCAACACTGGTTATCAGGCACATACTCAAAGATACTCACACACACACAAACACACACAAACTCACACACACACACACACACACATACACACACACACACACAAGCACACACACAAGCACACACATACACACACATATATATGAAGAAATGAAGGGTAAAAGTACCGCATGCTACAAATTAAAGCGAAAGCGTCAAAAAGCCACCAATTCTACGATAAATACACACACGAGCAATGTGAGTGCTCAACATCGCAATGGTGGATATGATTTCTTTATTAGTGCATTCTTTCACTT
>NC_142931.1:62167847-62172847 GCF_046866305.1 Octopus bimaculoides | reverse complement strand
GTGTGATATAAATTGTACGAAGAACACAAACTCTGCGTGATGCAGATTTCCAACGTACGCATATGTTAAGCTCCAGTCGCATCACTAAAACTATACATTCTACCCACACTTACTGTACTTTTCTCTCTGTTTATTTAACTATCACTCGTGATAACAGTAGATAGATAGAAATATGTTATTATTCACCGATAAGTATTATGTTTCTAACAGTTTACTATCAAACTCTGGCAGACTCTGATTTATTTCATGAGATGATTTTAAACAATATATTGAGCATCTCGTTTGATTCTGTATTGTATGGCTTTGTCTTGTGAAGTAGAATCAAACGTAACTCATATTTTCGGACTAAACAACGTCAATACAGATTGCTTTTGTTCTGAATAGTTTACAGACGATAGCAATAAACTGGCTATTGCGTAGTAAATTGTCTACAATATCGTTTCAATACAAATCAATAATATTTGTCTTGTTATATTATTGAACATATACTATTTTGTGTGTAAATATATGTAAACCTCACATTCTGTAACACTGGATAAAATAGAGAAATATGTATGCATACATTATCTCATTTGTGTAATACATACATATGTATATATACATATATGCATGCTTATGCGTATGTCTGTGTGTATGTGTGTAAGTATGTATGTATGTATGTATGTATGTGTGTAGTGCAAGTGAGAAAACTAAGTATGATATTAGCACATCTTTATTACTGGTTACGATTGTTCCGGTACCAATCTGTTTCTGACACCATTGTACGTAATTTATTCCATGTGAAAAGGTAGGCAATGCCTGTAGTTGATGGAGTGGCTCTTCATCAGACTAACATCAATATATGTGCCCCTATATTGTGCGACTAACATGCATTTTATGTTGCTTTCATAGGGAAAAGAATGATGGTAAGTACAAATATAATGAATAGAAATGGGTAAGGACAAAAAAAAAAACCCAAAGAAAACAATAATAATTGCAGACGAAAAGAGAAAAGAGAAGGTGAACAAAATCAGCTACAATAATATAGTGATTTTAGTGATGCTCACAGCATAGATAATATAAACAATATAAGTATAATAGAAATCAGTTATAAACTACGAATATACATAATGACTGGCCTCCATGACAAAATAATAACAATAATAATAATCCTTTCTGTTATAAGCCGAAAACCTGAACTTTTGTGGGAGGGGTAAGTTTATTACATCGACCTCAGCCTTCAAATGGTACTTATTTTATGGGCCAAAAATAAACGAATGTGTAAATTCGATCTTAGCCGAATTTGAACCCTGAACGCAAAGACAATCAAAATGCTTCAGAGTATTTGGCCAAAACTGCCAAAACAGTTCAGCCAGCTCACTCCTTCGTCGTAAACACACAGGTCAGCAATGCTTAGGCACTGGACTAGGGCGTTTCATCGCTCTGAGTGCACCTCGGGCAGGCCCGGTTGACGGCACTTACGTGCCTGTAAAGTTTAAAATGATCAGGCAGCGCCCCTCGGTAGCACTGACAAGCAAGGGATTTCTGGAAGTTATCCATAGACCCAGGGGCGAAAGTTCTCTGAAACAGACCGGTTAGTTGATCTTCATCAACGTCCAGAGTTTCCCCGAGAATGTCGTCGCATTTTCAATCCACTAGCCCTCTACAGAACGCTAGAGTAGAACTACCACCGACAGCATTGCCCACTTGGTGAAGGGCTGTGAGCGCTTGACGGCACACGAGTTGCCAAGCGCCCCTCCTTCGTCTACGCCGAATGATACTACTATTAATAATCCTTTCTACAATAAGCAAAAGGCCTGGAATTTTGAGAGGAGGAAGGTAGTCAATCATATCAACCCCAGTGCTTGACAGGTAGTTATTTCATCGTGACTGAAAGGATGAAAGGCAAAGTCGACGTCAGCGGAATTTGAACTCCGATATCAAAGACAGACGAAATACTACTAAACATTTTGCCCAGAGTGCTAACAGTTCTGCCAGCTCACCGCTTTAATAATGGTTTCAAATTTTTCCACACGGGCAGCCACTTTGGCGGAAGGGATAAGTCGATTACATCGATCCCAGTATTTCCCTTATACTTAATTTATCGACCCCCAAAGGGATAAAAGGCAAAGTAGACCTCGGCGGAATTTGTACTCAGAATGTTGCAGTAGACGAAATAACGCTAAGCATTTCGCCCAGCGTGCTAACGATACCGCCCGCTCGCCGCCTTGCACACCGCTTTAATAATAATAATAATAACAATATTAATAATAATAATAACAATAATAATAATAATAATAATAATAATAATAATAATAATAATAATAATAACAACAATAATAATAATAATAATAATAATAATAATAATAATAATAACAACAACAACAAGATGGTGATGGTGATGGTGATGGTGATAATGGGGGAGGAGGAGAAGGAGGATTTATGCAGATTAAAGTAACTTTCCACGATAAGAAGAGCGCGATGTGATTTGTAATAAATAGTGATTCATTTTGTTACCTGAACTGAACAATATTTCGACAGTATGTCTGTCTTCCTCAGGTTCAAAATAATATATATAAAAAATAAATGCAGGAATAGCAAAATTCAAATTTTGAACCAGAATATAACATCTTGCGTTCCTTTTTAAACAAAACAACGTCTTCAATTTTCGCTTTGCTACAGAAATGGTAGCAAGGTAAAAGAAAATATCGAGAACGAATAAACAAGAAAGCAAGAAAAAAGTTTTGTTTAAATTTGATGGAATTCTCCTGTTATTTTGTTCATTCATTCATCCAATGCGTGATATTAGTAAACTACAAATATATTTATCTTCATATGTTTTTAGAACTGAAAGTGCAGTGGAATGAACATATTTTCTAAGAATGTGTACTTACAGGTATTCTTCAAAGTTACTGCCCTTTGATGTAAAATGTTCAGCAAGTTACGTCAAACCACTGTAATTGTTCTTGACGTCATGCCTATGCTCAATGAATCTTTATTTAATTTTGCGTTGTGCAATAGACATGAATTAAATAGTGCTTGGTGCATTCCACTGCGTACGCCAAATAGGTATACTTACAGGCTTACTTTTATGTATAAATCATAGCATTTCTGTTATAATTTGAAATTGACTTGATTCATGTCATTGCTCAATAAACAGGTCACACCTCTCTTGCGGCTGTTTTGTGCTACAGTGTTGAGAATCTCCAACAAAACAGGATAAAATAGTGGTAGGGAATATATATACACAGAAAACGTATTAGAAAAATATAAAATATATCGGGAACATTAGAAAACTGTCAGGCTGCTGTACGTCAAGGGAAACAGTTATATGTAGTATCAAAATAATCTAATATGGGTGGGGATGATGTATGCTATATGGTTTGAATGGCCTATAAACAGAATACAGAGCCAGGGCGTTGGGGTAGGCTAGAAGTGATGATCCTGAATATTACTATTTGAATAATTAGAGTGGAACTGTAATGAGGAGCCGATAATTGTTTCCGATCTCCCGGAACTACCTAATTCCGGGTTCCAAAACAGCTGTTGAGCCCGCCTCACCATGCTTTCTCAATTTATTTTTTGTATTTTTATGCTCGAAGTAAATTTCTTCAGTAAATATATAAATATTTATATACTTATACAGGAATGTTCATCCTCTGAATATGTTCAGTTTTTGTTTCTCTCTCTCTCTCTCTCTCTCTCTCTCTCTCTCTCTATCTATCTCTCTCTCTCTCTCTCTCTCTCTCTCTCTCTCTCTCTCTCTCTCTCTCTCTGTATATATATATATATATATATATATATATATATATATATATATATATATATATATAATGTGTCTTGAATGGTACAACAATGCACTATGATAACAACAATGAACTATAAGTGTTATAATTTAATCATCCATAGTCTGATATACAAAAAATTTGTAATACAAGAATTCCTTCTTCAGATATCCCTAGGAATTGATCGAGTCACTACTATAATTGGTTTTCCAATGTTTTCTTCCGGAAGCGTCTCTGCAGTGGTCTTACGAAGCTTCTTCCGGAATTCCTCATGAAGAGGCTGACAGAATATTCATGACTTTCAACATGGACATGTACATACAGGTCACTATAGAACATCCTGGCAGCAGAGATGCTTCCGAAAAAAAAAAACGTTTGAGAACCGATTATAGCAGCGTCTCGATCAATTCCAAGGGATATCTGAAGAAGGATTTATTTAGATACATATATATGTATATATATGTATGTATATGTATATATATATATATATATATATATATATATATATATATATATATATATATATATATATATATATATAAATACACAAACACACAAACACACATATATATATATATTCACATCCCACCGATGTAAACTTTAGGGCAGAATGTTGGTGTAGCTGAAAGAATAACAAAGCATATATCTTGTGGTATTTGTTCGTCTCTTTGATGTCTGATTTTAATCTTTGCAACGGTCTTCTTTAGTGTTAGACTTAACCCACTACTTTCTCTAATACCACCGTTCGGCATTTCGCAACTTGGCGATATTATAGACATTGTTTTCTATGCTGACTAAATTACACGAAAAAGATCTTCGCCAACGTATTACGAGTCGTGATCTACAGATACACTGTTTGATATATCTCAGTCTTAGCTCTCTCTCTCTCTTTTCTTTTTTGTTGACCTTAACTCTCTATGTTTGTGTTTATCTTCTATAGTGTTCTCAATTAAAATAACATCCTCGTCTCTGAACTAGAAATCTCCCTATTAACAATACACTGGCTCACACTCTATTTCTGTCTAACCTAATTGTATCAGTATTTTATTATGGTTCTTTTCATTCCTAAAACCCACAACACCAAATTCTTTACATAATTTAAATATAGTTATTAACATTTTTCAAATCTAGAATTTAAAAGAAAAAGTAATGGGCGCAATACAATTGATGGAATTCATACTTTCTGTACGATGTGGAGATGGATAATTGGAAATTAGACAATTTTTACTATAATAC
>NC_142931.1:62032847-62157847 GCF_046866305.1 Octopus bimaculoides | reverse complement strand
GACCAATTAGGTAATGACTTCCCTGTATATTGCACAAATGTAATTCTCTTTTCCCAAATAAATAGCACTTCATATTCGAAAATCCCATGAAATTGTAGGATGTTATTCAGAAACTCAACTACGACTCCACTGCATCTTATAACAGAAATAGTTGTAATCTATTGTATTGTTATATAAGTATATAATATAGTATATAGTATAATATAAGTATTGTTTCTCTTGTGTCATCTCTTTTTCTTATTATACACGTTTCTATACTCGTCAAACACTTTGTTCTGAAACATATGTATGTTGATTTCTACGCATCCTTTTCCAAGTAAGTTTTGTCTTAATAATTACGATGCGCACTCTTCTTCTATCTCTACTATCTCTTTTCTCTCTCTATCTCTCTCTATCTCTCTCTCTTGTTCTTCATCCTTTCTGTTTTTCTCTCTCACGCTTTCTCTATTCTTCTCCTCTCCCCTTCACCGTTCCCTCTGCCCCCTCTCTCTCTCTCTCTCTCTCACTCTTCCTCCTTGTCTCTCTCGTCGCTGATACTTGACGAAAGGGGATCTATCTTTCTGTCCATTTCCTTCCTAAAGAAAAGACGTGCCTTGCCAGTCTCCTCTCATGGCTCGTTCTCCTTGCGTTCAGAATAATTTTTCCTTCGTCTTGGCTCAACAGCCCTCACTGTTTGTTTTTACTGTCTTGTTCTCACTGTCCTGTTATTTCGGACTCGCTTCGCCATTAGTATTTATGTTTTCGTCATCCAAATTATTGGATGAATTAGCGATTCGCCATTGTGTATATACAAATTTAATATAAACAACAGTTTGCAATATTTCATCAAAAAGGAGAATCACATTTGTCACTAAATGTGACTAAGATGCTAGGAAAGACCCACATTGCTAGAAATAAGGTCTAAACAGCTCTAATGCGGTAGTTAACGCACATGCGAATCGCTAAGCCATCCAATAATTTAGCTGACGAAAACATAAATTCTAATGGTGAAGCGATTCCGAAAAGTGACGAACAGTCGAGCGGGCTCAACTGATGAGGAAACGGAAATTGCCGAAACTGACATCAGTATTAAGAATTCTCGATTCGGACGATTATTTTCCCTGTTGGTGTATATGCTTTCATTCATGTTCGTTAACTACAACATTACAGCGATTTAGCTCTTCTTTCTAGCAATGTAAGTGTTTTCTAACACCCTCGTGACATTTAGTGAGAATTATAATTCTCATATCTGGTGAAGCATTGCAAACTGCTGTTTATATTGCACACACACACACACACACACACACACACACACACACACACGTTTATATATTAAAGTTATGATGTATCTAGTTTGTTGTTCATACAACTTCTGCATATATGAAGAAGGGATATAGTCGTTAAAATTGAAATTGGAAAAAAGTATGCCACGGATAGAGTTTTACGTTTATAAGTTAACTGTAAATTTTGCAAACAATATAAATTACTTAAAAGAAAGAGAAAAGAAATTATCAGTAAGAGTGGAGTTCTTATTGACGGTTTCACCACATTTAATATAATTTAGATTCACTTATTGTCTGGTTTAAATGAAATCAGATACGCGGTGAAAATATAATTATTTACTTTATTTCCTTGAAATAGGTTACCAACGTTTTAGAGTACAGTAAACGCTTAAACGCAAGTCAAACACAAATTATACAAATGCTCTAATAAAATATATTCGAATGAAATTATTTGTACACATTCTGTATGAAATATATATGTGATGGATTCAGCAATTTTTTTGTTTGCTTCATGCAACAATGACTAAATATTCAAATGAATGCAATATCTGTTATTACTTTCGATATTTCTAAGTAAATTCTCTGTATATAATTAGTCATATTACATTTCTTCCTAGTGAGGCTTTAGGTCTTGAATTTTACTGAATAGCTCCTCTATAAATAGAAATGTATTCAACTTTTTCACATAAACTAAGAGAGAAATAGTTTATGTTTAATTTCTCTCTTACCACGATCTTCTGGTGAAATGTACTACTATCATATCTGAATTAATAAAATCCGTATCACTTTTCTATAATTTTTTTTTTTTTTTCAAAACGGATGCTTCGCATATTTTTCTGAAGTAATACCAGTTAATGGACAGAAATTCACTTCAAAATAATAGAGATAGCTTATTAATCTTATTTGAATACTTAAGGCAAAATGTTTTGAATGCATATTCTTGTATAAATTTTACATTTCCAGCTGTTATAAACTTGCACCAAGCTAACAGAAATGTAAAGATTGAGGAAAACTGAAAAGATATTTCAATATGCAAGGTAGCTCATTAGTAGAAGTCTTGCAGATTTGTGTATTTATACATAAACACACATACACACACACACATATTATACACATGTGTGCGAATGCGTGTGTGTGTTTGTGCGCGCGCAAGTATACATGCATATATATGTAGGTGCGTATTATCTTTGTTGGTTAGTAGGTCTGATATTTCTTAAACATGTTATTCACGTATGTTCGACGTATCCACTGAATGCATATACAGACTAATAAGAGCAACAAGCGAGCGATTGATGTTATAAACTGAAGTTTCTCAAAGTGAGCGCTACCGCTCCCCGGTGGGCGTTGACACGGTCCAGGTGGGTGCTGGTGTCTAAGGTGGCGGTAGGGGTGGTAGAGAAAAAGGAGGCGCTGGGAGGAAGGGAGAGGCTGTTAGTTTCATTCCGTGCATGCATGTATGAAAACTTTTCTGGTTTTCTTCCCTCCAGTTAACAGGGCCAGCATTCATCAAACTTTTGCAACTCTAGAGACACCAGTTGCTATTAAAACAATATTCAAATTCGGTTCGCTTATAGAATTATCAAAACTTGGTTGCGACATTTGCAAACACACATACACACTAATATATGTTGTGTGTGTGTGTGTGTGTGTGTGTGAGAGAGAGAGACGGAGAGAGAGAGAGAGGCTGGGATCTGCCGGGACGGCACTTTGACGTCCGTGAAGTCAAGGGCCCAGAAACAAGAAAGTAAATGAAATGAAACTAAGAAACATCAACAGTGTCAAGAAGCAATGGCGATGAAAAGGGTGTGTGTATACGTATACAAATAGACATTCACATATGCATACATACATACATACATACATACATACATATATGCATTTGCATAATCAGTTTGCTTGGCCTTTTTATGTAATATTGGAAGTGATGTTTTAGAAAGAGAGGGGGAAAGAGAGGAACGAATTAGAAAGGAAGGTACTGGAGTAAGAGAGGAGGAGAGAGCGGGAGATAGCGAAGATAGAGAAGACAAAAGAAAGTAGGAGTGTTTTTTTTTGGTGCTTTGCAGAGAAAGGGAAAAGAAAGAAGAAAAATGTTTGAGTGGGAGGGTGAGGCGCAGCCTTCGTATCAGTGTGGTCAAACTTGTTTAATTCAATATGCTTTGTTTTCTTTTTTGGTGACCTTTCAGGTAGGGAAGGAAAAGAATCTTTTGTATTGAAGTTTTTTAATTGGAAGTCCAGATGTTTTTGATTTTTTCCAGTAAGAATCGTAATTCCATTGTAAGCTCTTACTTTTCTTAATTCTTTTGTATTCATTAATGTAAAGGAGCGAGAATGGTTGTATGGATGTGGTCATTTTTTTAATTAAGATTCTAGAAAAGTTGGTCACTTTGTACCCAGAGCAATAGCCTTTGACTTCCGTAGGCAATAAAAACTGGAGACGAAATTCTTTCTGTACCCAAAATAAGGCACACATACACTCACACACACACACACACACACACACACACACACACACACACACACACACACACACACACACACACACACTCAGACTTGACTTGCGACATACGACGGGCTTATTTGAGTCAAGTGCCACGCAGTGTTCTGAATCCGGGACTGAATGGTTTGGAAGCAAACTTCTTACCACTAAGTCGATCTAAAAATTTAATATCGTATTAATGAAACTACTTTTGGTCACAATCGTTTCTGTTCTCTACACTGATATGCTGCAAATACTAATATGCATTGATATACCTACAATAATTAACCAAGATTAACAGCATAATTGTTACTGAATTACTGGCGTCCCTTGAATTACTGTTGTTTATTTAGAAATAGTTTTAGAATAGAAAACAAGAGGGATCGTGTCGTATTCATGGAGAATTAAAGAAAAAAACCGGCGGCGCCAGCTTCCGCAATCAAATCTTTTCAAAGCTATCTTAGTCAACTGTCATGTGTGAATGAAATAAATATCACTCATATAACTTGCAGTCATTTACCTATTACAGAAATCATTATTATGTGCGGGATAGCTTTTATTGTATCAGAAGACCAAGAGAAATAATGGTTACACCTAATGAAAAAAAAAATGTTCATAAATCGTTTTAAAGCTTAAACTATTTGATCATTTATATTGTTCTCACGAAGTTATACATTTTTTGTGGGAGAAGGTATTTAGGTGAAAGAAGTAGAATGTTATAATCTGTTATTTTAATAACAGTAGAAAAGGCGGCAAAATAACAGATTCGTTAGTACGCCGGGCAAAATTATTAGCGGCCTTTCGTCCGTCCTTAAGTTCTGAGCTCAAATTCCACAGAGGTCGACTTTACCTTTTATCTTTTTGAGGTCGATAAAATAAGTACCATTTGAGCCATGGGGGTCGACGTAATCGACTATCCCCGGGCCCAAATTTCAGGCCTTGCACTCATAGCAGAAAGGATTATAATAACAATAGAAATATTTGACTCTCCATGATATTCTATCACAGCTGCAAACATCTGCACTGCTTAATGTTAATTCAAACACTTTGAAATGAGTTTTCTTTGTTCTCTTGCGAGATGCCAGTAAAGTGTTTAATAAATTAAACCCGACATCAAGCTATCTTCCTGTTTGCTTTTTTTTTTTGTTTCACTTATATTGTATAATTGAGTACTATTTTACGTAGTTGGTTTGTTTCATTCAAAATTTCACTTTTTTACACTTCACTTATTAAATACAGGACAAGTTGTAACTTCGTAATGCATCACTGATTAATTAAATCAATTGTACTCTCTGATCTGGAATTGAGTATTGTAGTTTTCTGTAATTATGTAAGTCTATGCATTTGGGAATGTTTGAAATACTATAATGGAAGCTAATGAACAAATGGTTATTCATACATCGATTTCTAGTACTATAGCAGATTTAAAAGGACTTACATTACATAAAAACATCCAAGTTAGCTTAACCTCCTGTGGTGGCTATTTGTTCCCCCCACCGATACAGATTTCTTGCTTTACTATATTTCAGGAGAGTTCTGGTCGAGCAGTTGTAATCAAAGTTGTTCAAATGTTAATTCAAGCCTTTCTGTCGGCGTAGTATAATTTGTATTACTTTATCTACGTCATTTAACGCATGGTGGAAGTTGAGGGAGAATTCGTTGTCATTTTTGCTAGGCCCACTGAATAGATAGAGATTACCACCTTGGACCACGCATATATTGTCGTTAAGTTCCAAATGGAAAACAAAAATATATCTTTCCGTCGGTATTTTGAAACTGCTTATAAATAATGAACTCAAATTTGAAATTAATAACAACAGAATGATTGATTTCCCGATTGCTATGTTCTTAGAAATATATATAATTTTTAACCTTTAATTGGGTCGGAAATAACTCATATCTATATGGACATTTGACCGTTGTGTTCAGTGCTGGATTTAGGACAAACTAGGCCCTGTGTTAGTTAAGTTATGGGGGCCCTTACTTGGAGAGTCAGGCATAAATACTCAGGAAAAAGCGTTCAAATTATTAATTTCATTTTTATAATTTTTAGGAAAAACATTTAAACGTTTAACATTTGGAAACTTCATCGTAAAAAATTGACGGTGGGGAGGAATTAAGATGGGCCTACCCTGGTCGACAAGGCCCTGTGCTTAAGCACACCTAAGCACACTGGTAGTGTCACACAATATCTAACAAAATGCGATGATAATTTACCTGAACGTATCATCCATGCTGATTATATTTAAATTGAAATAAATAATTCCAGAAAATTTCGCTTCAATATTAATCGTACCCTCGCTTTGTCAAGCTACTTTTTCCAAAACTTCAAATGATATTTTGTAGAAATATTTAAACTGTGTGCGATACAAAAAAAGACAATTTCACTTTGTATAATCATGTCTCTATAGAATACCAAACGGAAACAAATATTCTATATTTAGCTGTTTCGATATACGTGTCTATATTTACACATGGAGTGTAGATACATGCATGAAACATATACATATTTTTAGTTAGTAGCATCCCTGTAACTTTCAAAATTACAGGTAACAGCAAAATATTCACAAGTGAATATTTATATAGATATAAGCATTGTTATTATTATCGAAGGCAATACAAATAGTTGATAATAACAACAATATCAGTATAGGTGGTTGCAGGCCTAAATCAACATTATATAACTATAGAATTAAAATTATATTAATGATAAGGACGCATTAAAGTGTCTGCTCCCTAAAAATGAGAGTTAAAACCCTCCTTTAGACCACCAAAAATTTACACTGAAAATAACAGATTCAACAGTACGCAAGCATGTAGATCGCAAAAATGCCACGCATACTTATGTAGCATAAAGCTATATATTAAATGGTACAGGTATGTATGTCAACCGGTTTCTGGTTTGATACGAAAATCTTATCTTCTTCAGTACATCTTAACCTTTTGAAACACCTTCCCAATCTGCCACGTTGAAATCTGCTGGCGTCCTTAATTGCTTATTAAACCAGAAACCTATCCACATATATACCTGTACCATTAAATATATAGCTTTATGCTGTATAGGTATGTGAGAGATTTTTTCGGTTCGCTTGCTCGTATACTGTTGAAACTCTTATTTTCAGTGTAAAGTTTTGGTGGTCCAAAAGAGGGTCTTAACTCTCATTTCTTGCGGGTAGACACTTTAATGTGTCATTATGATTCACACACACACACACACACACATACACATACATATATACATACATGTATATATATATATATATATATATATATATATATATATATATATATATATATATATATATATATATATATATATATATATATATATTGCATTCTTGTATTCGCCCTACCATGCAAGAGTTTTACCATAAGACTGCAGGATAATCGTTTCGGGTTACACGTTTCGGTTACACGCTCACTTATATAATATATATATTCTATATCGAGATGTATATATATATATATATATATATATATATATATATATATATATATATATATATATATATGCATATATATATATATATATGTGTATGCGTGTGTGTTTATATATATATATATGCATATATATATATATATATATATGCATATATATATATATATACATATATATATATATGTGTGTTTCTATGCATGTATCTATGTCTGTATATATTAAGTATGTATGTATGTATGTGCGTATACATGTATATATTATGTTTGTATGTTTGTACGTTTGTGTGTTTGTACGTATCCATGTATGCATGTATGTATGCATGCATGTACGTATGCATGCTTGTATGTATGCATGCATGTATGTATGCATGCATGTTTGTACGTAGGAAATTTGTATGTGTGTATGTACGTATGTATGTACGTATGTATGTACGTATGTATGTACGTATGTATGTACGTATGTATTTATGTATGTATGTATGTATGTATATATGTATGTACAATTCACGTTTCTTGTAGTCTAAAGTCTCATTTCGTTCCTTTATTGTTGTCTGGCGATAGGTTGGGTTTTGTTTTTGCACAAAATCCTAATTAACGTTTCACCCTATTTATAAGTTTTAAATATTGTTTCTACATTACTATTCAGCAACAGGTATACACTTTCTCGCGAGTTGATATATCATATGTTTAATTTTGATTAGCTTCAGACACACATCACATACGTACGTGCGCGTACATTGACATAAGCGCAATGCAGTATGCATAACTGCATGGTTATGCAAATCTGCACCAACAGATATCATAACAGTTTGCATCTTCCACACACTTAGTTGTATGTGGTCATTCGAGGGTCCGTTATTCATACGCGCTTGGAAAATACTGATATGCATTTCATATTCCCGTAGACCCACAAGTATATCCATTCGATACGGAATTCCTTGTACGACAGATGTTGCAGGCGCATTTGCACAAACTTCACGTGCAGTTACCATATATTACAGATACACTATCATTTGCATCTCGAGCATATATTTCTGAAATCGTAAACTGAATGGCAAACGTGTTGCTGATTGTCATTCTACTCACTGAGGCACGTACGTATCACTTTTCGTTTGTACGTTTAACATTACAGTATGCAAGGACATTTTCTACGATACATATTTGTTTCAATTGACTATGTGTACATACAACTCCAACGAAAAATTAACAGTTTAGAAGATTGACTAGGTTTGTTTGACAACTAAATCAAAGCAGGAAACTTGTTTCCCGATACTACTAAACAATAGAAAATAATTTAACGGACACATATTACAGATGGAACTAAATTACCCTAGACACCTTAACCATTGCCGGGAAATCAGTTAGGATTTTATATTGGGTACTTGGCTCAAACAGGTAAGGTTAGCGAGATCTTAGATTTAGTCAGTCTTATAATTTAATACAAGGGAGATAAGCGAATGGTTTAGAGGTATCAGTAACAAAACTTGAACAGGACGCACCCTGTTCGACATATACAATTACTACACCACGACCACATTTGTTTTCTTAAAGGCCCTAAGTTGCTACACGACATTGATTACCAATATTGACATTAGTGAAATGAAGATAATCCTACAAACTAGAAAGAACGTCGTTGGTTGATGCATTTATGCATTTATATGATGATCAGAAAACCTTCAGATGTTTCTGCGATGAACTGCAGTTTAACTTCGCTGATGTTCCAGATTTGGTTGGACTATATACTCGTCGTTGGTTTATGCATCTATATGATGATCACAAAACCATTAAACGCTTCCTGTGATCAACTGTTGTTCAACTTGGCTGATGTTCCAGATTTAGTTGGACTATATACTCTCGACAATGCGAAGAATAGATTCCAAATGTTCAGTCGTAGCCTATATCGATGATTGATGAATGACTACAGGTGACTTTAGGTCATAGAAATTCTTTCTTTCACGCCTGTAAGGTGAGCCTTTTAATTTGAGAGTCGAATTTTGGTTATTCATTCTGGAGTTTTGATACCATTGCTACCCTATCAGTAACAGTTGCGTGGTTCTCTTCCCGCACGTAAGTTTGTCCACTTTTTCTTTAAGGGTTTCTTACCCGATCTGTTATGAGCTTTTATCTATAGCTACATTTGTATTATAGCAACTTTGCAAATCTATTTTTAACGTGTTTTAGCGCTTGAAAATTGAAAATAAACAAACGAGTTTCTGAATTTTTAGGGTTGAAGTTATAATTTCTTTACTTGTAGATTAACGTGAGATAAATGCAAGAATTTTAGAAGCGATGAAGATCATTACGCAATCTACGTCTGCCGTGTGAATTGAAGGGTTGTTGCGAAAATGAGTCATCTGTTAATAGAATTTCCCTGAGAAAAGCAGAAATCTGTCGCGAACAGCATTACACACACACACACACTCATGCATACACGCGTATATATATATAAACAATAAATATCTATGTATTGTTGTATACTGATATGTATAGATATGTCTATAAGGTGTTTACACAAGAAAATATAAAGATTACAAATATTAGCACCTTCATTATTTCTTCCTTTCTACTGCCTTTGCTTCTTTATTCTCAGTCATTTTTTCACCGTCTCTCTCTCCCTCTCTTTCTCTCTCTATACATAAATATATAAACACATACACACGCGCGCACATGACGTGTGGCTGGGGGGTTTGTGAGCGTGTCCTTCTGTATGTAATTTTGTGCATATGATCATTTCTATGAAAGAAATTAATATTCATGTATTTGCATTCATAATTGTATTCGGGCAGGTTGAATATAGATATGTGTTGGTTACTATATAAATACTCCAAAAGCGGTGAGCTGAAGGAATCGTTAGCACGCCGGGCAAAATGCTTATCCACATTTGTAATGGCTTTATATTCTGAATTCAAATCTGCCGAGGTGGGCTTTGCATTTCTTCCTTTCGGATGGGATGAAATAAATAGCAATTGAGCATTGGGGTCGATGTAATCGAGCTTGATGGCTTCATACCAAAATTTGAAATTTAAAATCAGTATATAAATACTTATTTAATGTAGAAAAAATTGAATAGATCCTAACTTACACCTAAATGAGTAGCTATTAACTGAATGAGTAGTTAGAAAAATCTCAAGCGGTAGAATCTAGAATGGCAGAAAAGAAATTTATGATAAAGGGGAGAATAATTTCATCTTCTATATCTCGTGTATTATTAAAGCCTGGATCGAATACATGCACCACCTTAATATAAGAAAACAAATGCGTCTTCTATTCTTCTTCATAATTTCTTTCATATTGTCTAAATATGCTCGATATTATCTTTTCAGTTAAGGTTTTCCATTCTTGATATTTTGCTCGTTGGCTTACGGCCAAATAATTATATTTCAAATAGTGAATTTATTTATTTGTTTTTATTTGAACAAATATTTGCATTTGTTACATATGCATTTTGAAGATCTTCAATATGAATATAGATTAGGTTGGTTAAAAGGAAAACTGTGTCTTTAATATCTAAGAGGCAGCATAAAATCAATTGATTCTTATGAGGCAAAACGTTAATCTTTGATGCTCTCTTCGTTTAGTCTTAGGCCAATCTGGATACAACAGACAGGTTGTCACAAGCATCTTAACTGTAACATCTTGACTGATTTGTATTGGTGGATACACTGTTGTATGTATCTTCCCTGCTTGAATATGGCATTCTATTATACATGGTGTTCGGACTAAATTTGATGAATTTTTTTCTCCCCTTTTCAGGAAGACTTAATGTGTTGGCAAACAATCAACGGCGTTGGAAAATATAAATTTTAAATTTGTAGTTGAGAGAAAATTAGTTGACTTCGAGAACTGGAAGCTATCTGAATATTGAAAAATAATTACTTGTTTCATGATGATTTGTACCGGGTATCAAAATGCCAACACCATGACTGCTGCTCAGTATTTTGTGAACACAGTAAAGGCTGTAAAACGTGACATAGGCAGCTGTAGTGGCGACTAGAAAGCCGTGGCCAACAGGAAGGAAAACAACAGGCGTTCAGGCAGCCTTTGCATGGCGTAATTCATCCCCACATCTTTGAACGTGGACTTGGATTAAGCTCAGACTGCTATATAAAGCTGCTGGAGTCTGTGGTCAAATCCTGGCTAAAGAGGGTTGTAGCTGGAGGACTATACGTGTGGTAGCAGGATTAGGCTCCTTCTCATACGTCCAGAAGAAGTCAGAAGTGGTTGTCAGAGAAATTCTACGATTTCACCAGGCCCACATTCTGACCTACTAATTACCACGATTGTATTCCCATGGATTGCTATATGTGTGTGTGTGTGGGGGGGGGGGGGGGTGAGAATTACACCAACCGCTCTGCCTTCAACACGAGGACCAAGCTGAAGGCCATGGATCAGGGAGATGAGGAAAGATCTTCGGAGGAACAGAGTGAAGAACACATGCGCCAGGTTCCGCAGCCGTCTTAAGGTAATGGTGGAAGGTGGGACAGGCTACTTTGAGTAAACTGTTAGATCTCAGCTATAATTGAGTTCAGTTTATTTTTCTTTAAATGCATTTTTTATGGAATATTGTATTTTTTTTCCTTTTATGCAAACTGTCAAATTCAAACCGAACACGCTGTATTGTGGCGTTGGCAGAAGAGGGTACATCACGTGACCTTCAAAGAATGGCAAAGACAAATCTACCATTCATAAACGGCCGACGTAGTTATCAGAAGGTATTATTTGAGCAAGGAAGTTGAACTAAAGATTGAATGCTTTCTATCAGCTACATCGATTCTATTTTTATTGATAGGTTAAGTGTGAGATTCACCTTTTTCATACTCTTTATTGTGACACTTAAATCTATATGATATTGTGACACTGCACTGTTGTTATAATTTAGATCCACGCATTTTAATTGAATAGACATACTATATTTTGCAGGCAGAACATTTGGGTTTTTTTTTTTTAATGAGGGATGTATATTTGAAAGAGTTTTCGCTGTTGTTATGGAGAAGTGATGACCGATCTAGTTGAAAGTTATTTGTAAACTAATGGACTCACATTGAACTTGGACATGCTTTTAAAGCACCGAAACCTGCGTCATTTACCTTGAGAGGACCTCTTATATGGACGCATGGTGGTATAAAACTAAGCATATTATATCGCTGGTAGACAAGAAGCTCTTAGCAATATAAATATGTATGCTTTTATGTGCTATGTGTCCATATGAGAGAATCTCTCAGGATAAATAGCAGAAAATTTGGAGCTCTAAGAATACATCCATGTAACTTTGGATATAACGTTTGCTTTTGTCATTAATACTACTCGTATTGATTATAATTATTTTTGAATAGATTCATGTTTTGACTTCGATGGCAATAATACCCTTCTGATATCCAATGAAAACAATGAAAGTTATATTACACTTATTTGTTTCATATTTCTTTCGCATAAAAAATATAAAAACATTACTATATCATCACAGAAAATAGATAGTGAGTTGTTATATTAACACACACTTGAATATTTGGTCTGAACATATTGTGGAGCAAACTAAATCCACTTTTATATTTTTCATCGAAATCCGATCAAGATGTGGTCACAGCTTACAAAGTCAGAACTTACAATATCTAATCACTCAAAACCGTTAAAATATATATCATCTGCCTGCCATTCATCAGAATCCCATATTTATGCCGATGCAGTTCACAATTTGGAAGAGTGCTTTTTTTTCTCTAGAGATATGAATATAAAGATATGTTTTGACATGTAGATAGGGTAAGGAGATCGAACGCAGATACGTTCGACTCTTGCCAACAGAAATATAGTTGGTGTGTGATCCATGTAAGCCAAATGAAATGTTGTTTATGTATGTATGTATGCATGTATGTATACGCAAGTTACATGTCTAATATTTGTGACCACCACAGGATATCAAATTGGCAAGGATTCAATATGTGGTGCTGTCAAATTGTTGTTTTCAATGGTTATTTGTTGTAAAATATCTGACGCAGAAATAATTACATAATGCAATTAACAGGCAATTCTTTTTGCAAGTAAAAGCCGAAGTTTGAAAAATTTCCAATGCATTTTGTATATCATATAGGACGAAAACGGAACATGACAGCAATAACAGGAACGAAAAGTTGGAATAATCTACATTGCTTACATTCTTGTGTGAAGTTTTTATGAAGTAAGTTGTTCATATTCTTTCACATAACTAAACCTCTCATCTAAAGTCTTATATTTTGTATAAAATGGAAACAAGTAATGAATTGTGTGGTAGCAAACACAGAAGAATTCAAAACAGAGGTAATATATTAAAAAGTGGCATCTAAAAGCGCTAAAATAATCAGAGGCTTTGTGTTTATTTATGACTTCTAAATATGTTTGTGTTATGAGTATGCCTTTGTCTTGCCAATGTAAGAAATCAATACTAAATTATAAAAATGTAATATTCAAAATTGCAAAAATATTAATCTGAAGACGTATAACGTATAACAAAAGAAATCTATGCAGAGAATTGGACTATACGATATTTTTTTTTTTTTAATGACCGTTTCAAGTCATATACGCTTCCATATTTTTTCACATCTCATATTTATTTATTTATGAATTATTCCGAAAACACTTTACAAAATATATCATCCCTAAAAGATAACAATAGAGGAATATTGAAAGATCACAGAAGTTCTTTATGTATCTATCATATACCGAGCGATTTGTGATTTTTTGAATACAATATATAGTCTGTAAATACATTAGGATGCTGACAGACTTTATAATATTAGGTGTATGTGGTAAAATATTTATCAGAGAACATACATACCCGCACACATATACCAACATACATGCACGCAAGTACACACACGTATATGTGTATGTGTGTGTGCGCGCGTGCGTGCGCATACATTCATATATGTATTATAATACAGCGTGTTAAATAGATACCTATACAGACTTGGAAGAATTCAAATCTGTGCTTACAAAATTGTCAGCAGACTTTCACTTTCAGGGAGTATTTTATTGATGGAATGCATTCACTCCAAGGTTTTATGGGAAAGTCATGATATAATGTGTGGCCAATTGTTGAATAGGCGTTGGAAAATACGAATCCTAGAAAAGATGCACTATAATTTAATATAGACATAAACTAGAATGACCAGGAAACGATTATATTGTGAGTCTCTAAAAGATATTAGACGCCAATTTTTGTTATACTGAAAAGTTCTATGAATATAAAGCCGAAACACAAAATTGAATGCCTAAAAGGTTAAAAATCAAAGACAGAAGCGAGTATATCAGTATATCATATGCTGATGAACTATACCTCAACCAAATACGTGCGAGCTTTTCTAAGTTACACATACGCCAAAGACATAAGCGGTCTAAAAATAATTACTTTTTATGGGTATATAGGAAGTATATTGTAGAATCATTTCTCTGAAGAATTCGTTACGTACAACTTCTCTAATGCATTCCGTTTCCCTAGACTTTACTACCTTTCATGTCGATATCATGTACTTGCTTGCTTGACAGTTGACATGACTACTGAGATATTCGAAAGAAATAAGCCTGAGAATGATAAGGACTGCAAGTGAAATTGAGTTGGCGTTTTGTTCAACTATTCACATAATAAATTCTAATATTGGTTTCAAAGTTTGGAAAAAAGGTTAGCAATTTCGGGAAGGGGTAAGTCGGTTACATGGACTCCAGTGTTCAAGTGGCACTTATTTCATCGACCCCGAAAGGTTGAAAGGTGAAGTCGACCTGGGTGATATTTGAACTCAGCACGTAAAGACAGGTGAAATGCTGCTAAGCGTTTTGCCCGGCGTACTGACAATTCTGCCACCCCGCCGTCTTGCCATGAATATTAATATTGCAATAACGAAATGAGTGCCGAGCTGGCAGAATCGTTAGCACGCCCGGAAAAATGCTTAGCGGCATTTCATGCGGCATTTCATGCGTCATTACGTTCTGATTTCAAATTCCACTGAGGACGATTTTACCTTTTGTCCTTTCGGGGTCGATACGATAAGTAGCAGCTGAACACTGGGGTCAATGTAATCGACTTGCCTCCGCCCCTAAAATTTCTGGCTTTTTTTCAAAATTTGAACTCAATATTACACCAAAAATATTGACTTTACATGGTACTCTTCTAAAGTATCTTCATTATAATACTATATAATTAGAAGTAAAGTATACTATCAAGAATAATCTGTCTCTGAAAATTAGGTCATCGGATTATATAAATTGGAAATTAATGTTAACACGCAGCATAACGACAACTTGTTGCTCTTCTTGTTTTTATTTGGTTACCGGTTATCAAGCGTAAATAAACGAGGAAGTGTGAACGAAAGTATGTCATTCCCAATAGCTTTATCCCTCTGCGTTATATTTTCAACTAATTTTGGGGTCCAATACTCTGCAATTCATCCTCTTAGGTTGATGGATATCACTAATGTACTCAGCGTTATTCAATTCCTTATACATCTACCTCTCGAACGAAAATTAGCCCTGCGCTAAGAAAACAATATATCACTCGTTTTTTTATTTAATAATTAATATGAAAACAATGATAACGAAAACCAGATTATCTTTGTGGTGATGCTCTGAAGTATGGTTTATAATTTGAATTTTGTAAACTTCAATCATATTTATTTCAGTTATTTTATTGTTCACATGAGGATAAATAAAATAACATGTTTCAAGTCAAATTCCTAATTCAGAAAGACTTCAGCACTATATTTTCTGCAATCATAACGTATTTCGTAAGCACATATACTCAAATTTCGAGTTTATATTTTAAGGTACTTGCAGTGTACTTATTTTCTAAAGAACATAATATCAATTTGCAAGAGATTACTGCCCGATGTTTATTAATATTTATTATCATCTACTATTGAGTCTTGAATTGCGTATTCATAAGCTCTCTCTCTCTCTCTCTCTCTCTCTCTCTCTCTCTCTCTCTCTCTCTCTCTCTCTCTCTCTCTCTCCCTCTCTCTCTCTCTCGTTTATAATAAACTATTACTTCCAGTGTACTTATTCATAACACAAATTGGATTCCCACAAAGATATGTTGCAAATCCATATTATAAGTTATAAGATAATATTCTGTCCACCATACACAGCAACTAGAAAATAAGAAATAAATATAACGCATCCTAATACAAAATAATGCTGGAAGCAGAGCTGACTTGAGAACGGATATCTTTAAATTACGAGCTTTGAGAAAGTTTTAAGTATATTCAATACATAAGCACGAATTTTGCGTCAGTACACAAAAACTGACACTTATGCTTTCAGATGTATCCTATTAACTCGAAAGTTATATTTCTCGACACATAGATTTCGTGTTATATGCATTTTCCTTTGAATTTAAGATTTTGTCACGCAATTGTCGAAGTATTTAACAAATGGATTTTAATTCTTAAATTCTAAATTTTTAGATTTATAAATGAAAAAAACAAATAGTTGTTTAAGATGATACGTAGCTGATTAATACCTAATAATATATTCAAACAAAACAAACGTTCGCATTTAAATGGAAATTCAGCACTGCATACTGAATGGAATTATAGATTGTATAAAATCATTGAAATCAAAATAAACATACATACATTTCCTGCAAAACGATTTAAACTTGCTTTGTTCGCAGAAAATCGTTTAGTGACTTTTCAATTCTATGATATTATTTGTTCACAAAGGCTTTTAGTCGACTAAATATGATATATAATCCGCAAGAAACCCATTAGGGGCATTGATAATTATCCTAAATGGAAATAATAAATTGTTTTCCATTTTGTTCTATAATTTCCTTCCGAAACGCTAAAGTGAATATGAATTCATTTTAGAATAATTTATTAACATTCAAATAACATTTAAAAAAAAATTTATATTACTTAAATAATTTTAAATATCGTTCGTATTTGTTAATTCTAAATAGGTAGTGGTGCGTTAGCAAATGTTTTAAGATGGTAGCCACAGAACTTACAGCATACAGTTCCGTCTATGCATGTAGTGATATCGTTTTTAACTTTGATCGTTACTGATAAATAAATAACAAAATTTAGTAATCTAGGTTGTAACCGTTGCATTCCGGATTCTCCGGAGTGCAACGGATTTTGTGACAAAACAAATGCATACATATACAGATGAATCCAATTTGCACAGTTAGTTTCAGAGGCTAACTTTTCGAACGCTATAGTTTTATAATGAGGCAACGCTACCTTACGGATTAAATTCACGTTAAAATTATTTAACACTCATAAATGCAATTTACTGATGTTGAATAATGACTGAAAAATGTTGGAGAGCTACTAAACTGATTGTTCTTAAAATACAATGAGATGTCGTCTCCAGTGCAACATCAAGTACTTACTAATAACTACAGGATTTCAAATTAATCGTAAATTTGTTTAGATGTTAGTTTAGAAAGAAAGAAACAAAATATTCGAAGGTAACAAAAATTAATATTCGATAATTTTTTAAACTATTGTAAAACTAATGCAACATGTTTATTAACTAAACTACTGTTGGTATTTTTGTTTACTTCAAGGAAGAGACGCTTCTCTTTTATATTTCATGTCTTGTATCAAGAATTTAGTGTACTTTCAGTTTGTATTTATATTTATGGTAGAATCGATAGAGAGCATGACGAAACGAAGAATACACCTAAGTAACATCTTTTCATACTTTCAGGTTTATAACTCTGTATGTGATTATTGAATTTTGTTCCTCGGGGGTTAGTAAAACAAGCATCATTAGTATTGTGGAATTATATTAATGGACTGCAACGCACGCATAAAATCTGTAACTTAGTGCATCGATTAAAAATCTCCGTGCATATATTATTGAACGAAGTCACAATCTTTTGGAACTTACAGAACAAAACATTCCAATGCATTAACTATTTAGCATTTAATCCGGCCAAACTATTCAACTCGTTTTACGTTTTAAAATTGACCAAACCCAGCCTCTCACACCAACCCTGTAATGTCATTGAAAAATATAAGCAAACTTACAAATGAAATCTCAAACTTATGCGGTAATGCATGATTGATTCAAAACAATGCGAATAAATAAACATTTGGTAGAGTAATCTGCATGTTAAAGTGTTAGACCTGAAAGTTTTATATTGTTAATGCTTAATTGGAAAAATAAAAACTAAGCTGTTCTTTTTTGAATTATTTTCCTATTCAGCTAGATTGTATTTAAAAATTAAAATTCTTCCTTGAATAATTTTATACCTAACATTTGATCCGTCCAATATAGCTGCAAGATTTATCACCTAGATAGCTATCATTTTTCTTACGTTCATATATATTAAATTCAGTATCTAATTAAGACAATGTGTACAGTTTTAATTAAAATACGATGATTAAATATTTGTATTTGCTATTCAGTTTAGTCCAACTTTTCTGTATTGTAAAAAGAAATTCCTGTGAAAATGATTTAAATGTTTATTTCTTCAAAACAATTTTGTAAGGATTTTTGCGTAAAACTATTTTTTCTGCGTAATTACGTTACATTACACTAAATTGATTTCAAGTTGAGAGTAAAACTTCACGAATGGATAAACTAAATATTATTAACAATGTAACTTACGTACAAATTTAAATTAAGAGGTTACGCTAAATTTCTTCACAGATTCAAAAACGAAGGAAAATTCTCCTTCATATCACGTCTAAACTAAACTGAGTTTTTAAGTAATTCTCCTGTTGGTAACGTAACTAAATTTCCTGGCCGCCTTGTTTTAGGTTCATACAACATGAAGACCAATACTTTCCAAACACTTTCTATCTCCTACATTTAACGCTCAAGCACCGATTTACTAAACCCAACCTTACTTCGTATCACTATGATCCAAGGTCCTATGTTGAATATCATCCGTAAAAAGTTTAGTATTATGCAGTGCAGTTCATTTATGATCGAATCTGGCTTTAAAATAATCTAACACCAGTTAATGAGCCTTATTGAGCCTGCTTTTACTAATTTTCGTAAAGCAGGTAATCGAATCCTGTCCAACCCAAAAGTCGGAAAGGATTTTATCAATTTATAATCTATAGGCCCATATGTTTCATCACCATAACTTTTCGCAGGCGATACCACCATCTCTTACTAAGCTTTCTGCATGTGTGCTTCAAATGCAACTTTTACCGCAAATATAATACATTGGTTTTAAATTTTGGCACAAGGCCTGCAAATTCGGAGGAAGGGGTAAGTCGATTCCACCGACCCGAGAGCTCAACTGGTACTTATTTTATTGACCCCGAAGGTAAAATCGAACCCGGCTACATTTGAACTCAGAACATAAAGATGGACGAAATACCGCTATGCTTTTTCTCCCACAACGTAACGATTCTGCCTGCTCGCCGCCTTGTATTTCAACTTTCGGCTCAAGGCAAGTATTGTCAGGGTAGGAATGTGAGTCGATTACATCGACCCCAGTGCTTAACTAGTATTTATTTTATCCATCCCGAAATGCAAATTCGATCACGGCAAAATTTGAGCTCAAGCGTAAAGACGGACGAAATGCCACTAACCAATTTGTCCGACGTTGCTAACGATTCTGCCAACTCACCGCCTTCACAGGATGTGTATTTATTAACTACTAGAATGAGTAGACACAGTCTACTTAGTAATTGACAATTCAACATATTTGAACAGAACCAATCGAAAATAATTTTACATATTATTTAAATAATATATCCCTATGCACACTTAAATCCTCAAAGTCTCTATAAATGTAAGGAATTGTCACTATATACCATTGGGAAATCTCATCCCTAATGTTAAGCATCCTATCGAGGTATATGATGTAGTATTTTTTGTTGATGTTGCTGTTAATACTTTGCTCTTTTTGTTTGTGTTACATTCATATTTTACTGGGTATATGATTTTCTTTAGTCTACTTTCATTATTTCTCATTTGTTTTTTTCTTTGGATTGTTTGTTTATTGTGTCTGCCTACATCATGTTGGCTGCTTCTATTATGTTATTAAGTTTAAATAAATGTTATGTTTTCTAGTGGAATATATATATTTTGATGTACTCAGCACTCATTTATTGAATATATATATGTCACTGCCTATGTAGATGTTTGTAAGATTTTTGAAACATGTGATTCTTGTTCTTGCTTCATACTGAATAGTTTCACACTGAGCTTTTTGCAAAGTTTGTAAAGGAGTTGTGTAAGCATATACAAGAGTTGGCGGATTGTTTTCCACATGACTATTATAGCCTGGTGCATGAAGAAGATGAAATGTGTATATAAGAACTACAGAAAATATTTTACTGAATGTTGTGTTGATTTTCTGGCGTGAAAAGCATACAGTTACAATACAACCATTTCTATATTTACGGCTATGTATAGCAGGATGTCTTTAGAAGATTAGGCAAATATTGTAGTCTGCTTAATTGAATTTGTACATTATGTTAAAAAAACAAATCATTACTTTTAACAATTTAAAAAGTTCTTTCTTGTCATGTCTGATTCAATATTTTGTTAAGAGTAGAATTGAACTGAGAATGTCGAATTTAAACATTTTATTGAGCTGCCGTATTTAACCATCACATCTTTCTGGCATATTGTAGCCAGAGTTATTCAACCTAGTATATAGTCTACTTCCTAGGACTGGGTGATATTTCAAAACAATATATCATCTATTAGTAGCAGGTTAAGAGACATTATAAATTCTCCTTTGATATCTTGTATCGCTCTACAAAAGCTTCAGGTTTATAGGAAATCTATCAATCTCCCGTTTCCACGAAGGCCCTGATGTGAAATTATCTGCCATCACTTCCTCTAATTCATTAATAATACATTAATATTAGTCATGATGGAAATAACTGAGGGATCGTTCAGCATATTAAATAAACGAATGTCATTATCTTGCATATATAATATAGAAGTATTCAAAAACTTCAAATAACTATGAATTTTTTATACATTTAATAAACCAAGACTTCCTATAGCACTGTTTAAAATCCGAAAGGAAATACCAAAGGTAATAAATCAAATATGATCAACCTATCAAAACATTGGTGGGGGGGAATTTCAATTCGTAAGTCACAGAACTTTCTTTACTTTAGCGAAAGTATAGAAGTAAAGGTATTTATAAAATAATATATTGATTTGTAACACCCACAGGTCCACTTCTTCTGGACACTATATTTTGATTAAATCGACTTCAGTACCTGACTTATACTTATTTATCGTAATCAGAAAGAGAGGCTTGAGTGCATAAAATAGAGGTATTTATCACAAAAGTGGAAGGTTTTTCTCCATCATTCTACTGATTATCCAGCCCATTGTTCTTCCTAAAAATAACTCAATGTGATATATTGATTTCAAATTTTATCACAAGGACAGCAACCTCGCCGAAAAGGCTAAGTCGATGTAATCGACACCAGTGCTCAATTAGTACTTATCTTATTGAATCCGAAAGGATGAAAGGCAAAGTCGACATAGGTTGAATTTGAATTCATAATGTAAAAGCGTAGGAAATGCCGCTAATCATTTCAGCCGATGTGCTAACTATACTGCCAGCTCACCGCCTTATACACACTCTGATATATTACTTCATTAAAACAATGATAAGTTTATAAAGACAACTTTATCAAACTAATTGCTGTTCTGTAAGTTCCATGAGAATATGCTTCTTGAGGAATACTAAATACAATTATAAGGAATGTGTTGAATCTCACTGAGTCATATCTCATTCTCAAATGTTTGAGTTGAAAGAAATTTATTTCTATTTATGACGGATGATTTTAATCAACTACACTCCGTCTAACCATGTATCTGGTCTTTTTCCTATTCTATATAATAAACTATTAATAATCTAAAGAGCAAGTTTAGTTCCCAAATATTTGATAGAGGAGTAGTATCTGTCATATGTATGAATATTCAAGCTAAAATAAAGATTAATTATAGTTTTTAGTTTTGTGAGGGAAGGCGATGGACACAACAATCAACTCAGGAAGAGATGACACAAGAAAAAGTTATTGAATTCCGTTCCAAATAGTACTGGGTAGATCCCATGAACGAGTAATGTGACCAGAAACTATTTTTTGACAGTAAACAAAATCTTTAAACAGAAAAAGAAATTATCTTTTAGGAAATTAATTAGGCCCAGCCGTATTTATATAAACACAGCTGCACCTACACGTGTAGCTATATAAGCGCAGCCGAAGTGGTGTGGTTAAGAAGCTTAATCTAGCGTCTTTTACTCTTGCTCGGGCCAGCCAATTCCTCCTGTGTGCATTTGGTGCATGGAAACTGACAGAAGCACATCGCATATATATACATACATATATATATATATATATATATATATATATATATATTATACATGCATACGTATTTCTGTGTGTGTGTGTGTGTGTGTGTGTGTGTGTGTGTGTGTGTGTGTGTGTGTGTGCGCGTGGTGTGCCTACAACAGCTTGATGACCAGTGCTGGTTTCTCTACGTCACCGTAATCTAGTTGTTCGGCAAAATATACCGATAAAATAAATACCAGACTTGAAAATATTAGTATTGGGGTAAATTTGTTGGGCTGCACCATTCAGTACGGTGCCGCAGCCTCACTGCAGTCCAATGACTAGAACAAGTAAAAGATACAAGATAATGTCAAAAGCAACTCAATGTAGTACACTGACAATAACATTATTTTTAAAATCTTATCTATTCAAAAGCTATTTAAAATTCTTTAACCTTACTGAAATAATCATAATTTCCAATCAGCGTCTGAAAAACACATAAAATTCTGTATGTATTTTTGATTTGTTTTAAATAATCATTAATCAATCTGACTTAAAGCCAAACGAAATATTTCAAATAAGAGGACAACATTACTGAATATATTAATGTTAAAATTATCTAGAATCTTTTTCAGTCATACTACTTGGAATAGATAGCTTGCAATATACATAAAAATCTTTAAAATTTGGAGGAAAATAAGCCGTAATTTTAAGAATAAAAAGAAACATCTGACAATGATGAACATGTATAAATATTTCCATTATGAGCTATTGAATATCCCTGAATGCTGTTAGTTAGCCAGTGGGAAGTAGATATATATAATTCAGTGAAAAAGAAGTGTATTGATTACCTCGTTTAAAATATAGATTTTAACAATTGCAGCTGATTCTAAAGACAAATATGAAAGGCTGGCTAGCTCGTTGAAAGGCGAATACACTAATGAAAAATCATAGCAGCAAAGATTAAACAAACTCAATTTCTGTCTTATTGAACTTGAATAAAATCTACAACGAATCTCTAGGTTATCCACATCAATCAAATTATCACTTGAAATTAACAAGTAAAGTTTTCGGGAGCATCTCTCAAGTTTACTCTGGATAATTATTGAAATAATATAGCATTTAGAAAGTTAAACTGAGAGTGTGACGGTGATATCTGTTCTAAAACGAGGGCACACAGAGACATACTCTAGAACAATGTACTTGCGCCAATTATAATCTGGTTTTTGTAATTCTCATTATTATTTTCAAAATTACTATTGTTATTAATACTTCTTATATTATTATTATTATTATTATTATTATTATTATTATTATTATTATTATTATTATTCAGTAGTTTTATTTTTATAACGTGCTTTCACTTCACTACCGAGCGCAGCTCTGTGCGCCTTGGGTATGTGCTGTGGTTTGCTGTGGTGCTCTTATGTTTACTGTATTGAAAGTGTTTTGCGTAGAATGTGTGCAGTACCCAGTAGTGCAATTTTCTGTATGTTATATATATTTGTAAGTCCTGGTGTTTTTGTTATGTATTTGTCTGAATATTTTTTTATTATACCTAAGGCACCTACTATGATAGGAATTGTTTCTGTTTTTAGATTCCACATTCGAGTTATCTCTATTTCCAGGTCTTTGTATTTTGAAAGTTTTTCCATTTCTTTTAGAGAAACGTTGTCATCTGCTGGTATTGAAACATCAATTAGAAGGCATTTTTTTCCTTCATGATCTTTGACAACTATATCTGGTCTATTTGCCTTAATTTCTCTATCTGTGTGTACTGGCATATCCCAGAGTATGGTTGCTTTCTCGTTTTCTGTGACCTTTTCTGGCGTGTGTTTATACCATCTTTTTTTCGTTGCTATTCCATAATGTTGGCATAGCTTCCAGTGTATATAGGTCCCAGCTCTGTCGTGTCTGTGAATATATTCCTTCTTAGCCAGGACTGGGCAGCCAGAGATAGTATGATTTATTGTTTCTTGTCGATCTCCACATATTCTACAGTTACTTGTTATATTTCTTTTCATTATGTGTTTTTGGTAATTTCTGGTGGGGAGGCTTTGGTCTTGTGCAGCAATTAAAAATCCTTCAGTCTCTGCTTTGAGTCCTGAGCTTCTCAGCCATTGCTGGGATTTTTCTCAGTCTATTTCTTTCGCATTTAGTTTAGCCCAGTATTTACCACGTAGGGGCTTTTCTTGCCATCGTTTTATCATGGTCCGTTGCTGTTCTAGTTTTAGTTTGGATTTCATTTGTTTTATAGCTTTTGTTGTTTCTTCTTCTTCTTCTTCGTATTTGTTAGGTAGATTGATTTCTTGTTTGTATTTGTCAGCTTCCTTAAATACTGAAAACAGTTTTTTGTTTTGCTCGTGTTTTGTGGCTATTTGTATTAGTTTCCCTTGCTTCTGGAGTAGGTATTTTTGCAGTCCTATGGTGGTTATTTTATAATAGTTTTCTAGCTGTATAAGACCCCTGCCACCTTCTGTGCGTTGTATATATAGCCTTTCTATGTCAGATTTTGGGTGGTGCATCCTATATCCTGTCATTATTTTTCTTGTTTTCCTGTCTATTTTACATAGTTCGTTTAGTGTCCAGTTAAGGATGTTGTAGCTGTAGCTTATAACTGGGACAGCTAAAGTGTTGATACCCATTATCTTGTTTTTAGCATTGAGCTCTGTTTTTAGTATTGATCTAACTCGTCTATAGTACTCTTTCTTTATTTTTTCTTTCATTTGTGTATGTTGTATCCTATCTAGTTCATTGACTCCTAAATACTTATATGGTTGGCTTTCGTCTAGTTCTCTTATTTCATTGGCTTTATCTAGTGTTATATTGCTACTTTTAACTAATTTTCCTCTTTTCAGGGTTGCTTTGGCACATTTTTCTAATCCGAATTTCATTTCTATTTCCTTGGTAAAGCCGTGTACTGTCTGTAGTAGTGTTTCTAGCTCTTTGTCGTTTTTTGCATATAATTTTAGGTCATCCATATATAGAAGGTGGCTGACTGTTTTTCCATAGCATTTGTAACCGCATCCAGTTCTATTTAGCAATTCTGTTAGAGGTGTGAGTGCCAGGCAGAACAGGAGTGGAGAGAGCGTGTCTCCCTGGAATATTCCTCTTCTAATGGGGATGGCTTTCGTTTTCACAAGTCCCTCTTTTGTTTGGAGCTGTAGCACTGTCTGCCATTTGTTCATTGAGTGCTCTATGTATTTTATGATAATTGGTGCCACCTTGTTTATGGCTAGTGTTTCCAGAATCCACGTGTGGGGAACACTGTCGAAAGCCTTTTGGTAGTCCACCCAGGCCATACTTAGGCCTTTCTTCTTTCTGCGGCTGTCTTCAGTTATGGCTTTATTGATCAATAATTGATCTTTACAGCCGTATGAGCCCTTGCAGCATCCCTTCTGCTCTTCTGGAAACAGGTTGTTATTTTCCAGGTGTTTACTCACTCTCTGCGATATTATTGCAGTAAAGGCTTTGTAGATCGTAGGGAGACAGGTTATAGGTCTATAGTTTTGTGGTTTCTCCGTTTCCGTGGATTTGGGGATTAAGATGGTTTTCCCTTTTGTGAGCCATTCAGGCATTGTTTCTGGATCTGCTATTATGTTGTAAAAGTTTTCTGCCAGCTTTTTATGCATTGCTGGCAGGTGTTTTAACCAGAAATTGGGGATCTTGTCGTGTCCTGGTGCTTTCCAGTTGCTTAGTCTTTGCAGTGTCTGGGTGACCTCTTCAGTTGTTATAGGGGCCCAGAGTTGCTCAGGTGCTAAGTTCGTTGTTTTAATGGTCCTTTTTTGGGGTTGTTGCTTCACCGACCATATTTGTTTCCAGAATTTCTCTAGTTCTTCTGCTGTTGGTGCTGAAGTAATGTCTATTTTATTTTTACCCAGTTCTTGGTAGAGTTTTTTGGGGTTGGATTTGAACTGTTTGTTTTGTTCAAAGAAACGTTGGCGTTTCTCATACCGGCGGATCCTCTGTGCTTTGGCAAGGATGTCTTGCTTTAGTTTTTCTTTTGCCTCAGGTAAGTCTTTTTCTGTAATGCTGTATTTGTACAGTATTTTTGTTTTCTTCTTGTTACTTAGTAGTGTTGATTGTTTACTAATTTCGTTGAGAATCGATAAATCTTTTCTCTTTTTTTTAATTTTGTTCTGGATGTTATTTATCCACAAGGTCTGTTTGGGTGGTAGAACTCCTGTTCGGATGGGTTTGAGTGAGTATCCTGCTTCTTTTGTGGCTGCAGTGTCTGCCGCATATATCATGTCATTTAGCTCAGTGATATTGCCTGTTGTTTCTGTGGTTGTTAGTTCCGTGACGGCCAGGTTTATGCTATTTATTATTGATGTTGTTTTATTGTCTATTTTGATTTTTGGGAGATATAATCTGTGGTCCATTCTAAGATCTGTGGTTTTCAGTTCTTCGGTTATTTTCATTTTCATAGTATCGTAATTATTAGGTTTCCCTTCGTTATTTCCAGGCTTTATATTTGTTTTGACTTCCTTTTCATTCATATGTTTGTCTGTGGTGTTCTGGATTGGTGCTTTTTGTACACTATTATACATCTCTACGGTCTGGGTTTGTTGTTTTTTGTTTACTTCGTTTTCGCCGGGCATGTTACGTTTGTCCTCGTGTTTTGCTATCTCAGTGTTTATATTATTATTTGGCATTGCTGTGTGACTACTATCTAGATTTTCCTGATGTATTTTTTCTTTCAATTGCTCTATTTCTATTTCTGATATTTTTTTTGCTTTTAGAATATATCTTCTTATGTTAGCTAGTTTGTAGGGTTCATTGTTTTAATTATTATTATTATTATTATTATTATTATCATTATTATTATCATCATTATTATTTGATGAAAACTCACATCTTATTTTGCTGGGTATGACGGAAAGTATCTGGTCGTACCAAGAAGGCAAATATTGGTAACAGTTCTACTGAGCACTCTGTTCTAATTTCCTTTCTATTCCTCTTGATGTTTCTGATACTTTTCTCAAGGATCCAGCAATAAGAGTCACTATCTTCACCTTCATTTTCCATAGTCGGGATATTTCATATTTAAGAGGGTTGTATTTATCTATCTTTTCGCCTTCCTTCTTGACTATTCGTGGGTCAAAAGGGCATGCAACATCAACTATATAGCACATGAGGTGCACCTTGTCTACCACTACGAGGTCCGGTCTGTTATGCTCTAGCACTTGATCTATTTCGAATAAGAAATCACAGAGGATTTTGTTTGTCTCCGACTCCGCTACTCTCTGTGGTTTGTACTCGTACTACGCCTTGGCTTTGGCAAACTAGATGAGAGAATTCTGACTGTAAAGGTGAGGAATCAGACAGAGTGTACTAGGGGAGGAGCATTGTGGTTTTAGGTGTGAAAGGCGGTGTGCATATCATATATTTATAGTAAGGCAGATGTGTGAGAAGAATTTGGCAAAAGGGAGGGTGGTGTATTGGGCCTTTATGGACCTAGAAAAGGCATATGATTGTGTGGATAGGGGTGCCATGTGTCAGGTGTTGCGGTTATATAGAGCGGATGGTAGATTTTTGGGAGCTGTACAGGGTTTTTATAGAGAAAATAGGGCATGCGTTAGGGTAGGTGGTGAAGAAAGTGAATAGTTTGATGTGAAGGTGGGTTTAAAACAGGGTTGTGTGATGTCTCCGTGGCTGTTTAATTTATATATGGTTGGTGTGGTGCGAAAGATGAAAGCTAGAAACTTTGGTAGCCCAAATTGTGGGAGAAAATGGAAAGAAATGGCAGGTGAGTCAGTTGTTGTTTGCTGATGATTCAGCACTGGTGGCGGATTCGGAAGAACAACTGAGAAGACTGGTGGTAGAGCTTGGAAGAGTGTGTGAGAGGAGGGAACTGAAAGTGAATGTGGCTAAGAGTAATATGATGCGATGTTCGAGAGATGGAATGGCTGGTAGGATGAATGTGAGTATAAATAATGAGATGTTAGAGGAGGTGAGTGTTTTTAAGTATCTGGGATCACATGTGACGACGGATGGGTTTGGCTGAGGGAGTGGGAAACAACATGAGGGAGGGAAGTAAGATACGTGGAGTTGTGAAATGTATGCTGAGAGATAATAGGTTGAATATGAAAATGAAAAGAGGTGTGTATGAGGGCGTGAAAAGTGGGGGCTGAGAGAAGCAGAAAGGAGGCGACTAGTTGAGTTTGAGATAAGATGCCTGAGGGCTATGTTTGGTGTGACAAATGAGGGACAGAATGAAGAATGAGAAAGTGCGAAGGCGAGAAGGAATGAAGGAAAAACCAAAATAACAACCAAAATCGATAGACGAACTTTGAGGTGGTTTGGCCACATGGAGAGGATGGATGAGGAGCGGGTGGTAACGAGGGTGATGAAGGCAGAAGTAGTAGGTAGCAGAACCAGAGGCAAACCTCGTTTATGTGGATGGATGGAGTGAGGAAAGCTTTGGTGGTTAGAAGTGTTGGAGTGAGAGGGGCAAGAGAGTTTATAATGATAGAAAAGTTTGGAGAGTGTTTGTGGACGGATGTATAAACTTGATGTTGCTCAAAGAGGTACGGAATCAGCATGATGTGGCGGAGGTAAACCAGCATATGTAGTCGGGGGCTGCTGCTGATATTAGGGGTTGCGTTCTATGCCTTGACCCGATCATAGAACGGGGCTCACCTTTTGAGCAGGGAAATGAATGGTATGCCTGGTGTATGTCTTGTTGTGGGTACCCTTCCTAAATAAATGGGGAATAGGCCTGGATATATGGATATATATATATATATCCCACTTCTGACAAGAGACTTCTTTTCACAGGCGCAGGAGTGGCTGTGTGGCCCCTTAAGCAAGTGTCTTCTACTATAGCCTCAGGCTGACCAAAGCATTGTGAGTGGATTTGGTAGATGGAAGCTGAAAAAGACAGTCGTATATGTGTGTGTATCTATGTGTATGTGAGTGTGTATGTATGCATGCATGTATGTATGTATGCATGTATGTATGTATGTATGTATGTATGTATGTATGTATGTATACTTGCTTATTGCTTTATTCTGCTGACAAAGAAGTTGCCAGCTTTGAATTTCATTTCTTTGTTCAACCACTTTCATTCTAGTTATGCATCACATTACCACATTCACATACATGATTGCACTCTATTTCAACCGCGCAATAAGATAGCGCAACTGCAGCACGAACAAACTAAAGCCAATATAGCTGCATTGTATTAATTTAAATTAGATATCAGGCGTAGGCGAAGCTGTACGGTAAGGAGTTTGCTTCCCAACTCTATGGTTCTCTGTTCAGTCCAGGTTCCTGGTACCCTGAACAAGTGTCTTTCACTATAGCCTTGTGAATGGTTTGTTAGACGGTAACTGAAAGAAGTCCGTTGCTTTTACGTGTGTGTGTGTGTGTGTGTGCGTCTGTGTCTGTGTGTGTCTGTGTCTGTGTCTGTGTTTTTGGCTGTTCTCTCTTGGTCTCTCACCATTTGACAACCGGTGTTGGTGTCTTTACGTTTCCATAACCTAGGTGTTCGGCCCGTGCCACCAAAACAACAGTTACCAGGCTTAAAGAAAATTATGATAGGATTGATTCGTTCGACCAAATTTCATGAAACACCTGACCCAGCATGACCGCAATCTAATGGCTGAAACACGTCAAAGAACTGATTCAATTAAATTGCCAATATCTTCAAAATTTGAAGGGTCGCATATATCCGCACCTTGGTTATACGTTCACCCATTAATATTCGTTCAAACATTTGCGAGAGTAACAACCACTAATTTGAATTTTCCATTTACTACCAAGTAGCATGGAATGACAGCACTATATGAATATATCATAAGAGAAACATTTGCAGTTTTGTTTTGATTGTTACTAAAACACATGAGTATATTCGGTTGAAGTAATTTATTCCGAAGCTTGACGAATCACTCACAATTATATATATTTTTTTAGCATGCAAATTGTGTTTTGTATGGCTGAATTAGCTTATTACGAGATCTGATCAATAAATATCGGGACTGTTGCCATAGTAACGACTCTAAATCACTCGGAGTAAAGCTGCTTGGCAAAGATTGACAATAAACTCCGCTGAGCCTGCTCATTAAGTCTTAACGTTCTAGTTCACATCCGCTGTTTCCAGCAGTATTTGGAAGACAGGTGTGTAGCGTGTGATCGTTGCATTAACCATGACAGAAAGTTGTGATGACGATATCTGCTCAGAGGCCTACGCAAATTTCCAGAAAGTTTATGGAGAGGAGTGTATGAGCCGCACAAAAGTGTACGAGTAGTTCAGACGTTTCCAAGATGAATGAAAAAATGTCTATATTGATGAACGTTCTGAGAGACCTGCAACCAGCAGAGCTGAGAAAAATATTGCAGATGTGCGTGCAGCTGTGAGAAGAAATCGTCGAATCACCATCCATGAGTTATCAGACGATGGGCAGATTATTTACGGTTCAGTTCAGCCCATTATCACTGACGATTTGGGTATGAGACGCGTGTCTGCCAAGTTTGTGTCAAAACTGCTTTCAACTGGCCAAAAGGATACTCGGGTTCCAGTTGCACAAGATCTCCTTTATTGTGTCGAGAATTATGAAAACTTTTTGAAAACATTGCGTAGGCCTATGAGCAGGTATTGCTAAGCTTTTGGCAAAATTTGATGCAGATTCTCTTCTGAACTTTCTCTGTCATGATCAATGCGACAATCACACGCTACACACCTTTCTTCTAAGCACAGTTGTAAACAGCGGAAGTGGGCTTGAACCTTAAAACTCAGCACACATGCACAGTGGAGTTTATGGTCAATCTGTGCCAAGCGTCCTTTAGCTTCGTTACTATGACAACAGTCAGGATACTTATTGATCAGACTACGTATATGGAAATTAATGTGACGCTGACATCTATAACATCTCATTGTTTTCGCGAATATTAAAAATGATATACACCAGACTTGAATTCAAAGGTTTAAAAACAGCACTACCCATACTTTAGAAATCGACAAGGCTTTCTTTAATTATATGTACATTAACTGGAATATTTACAAATATTCGCAGCATTATTCCCTGAGGATCTAAGATATTCAAGCATAAATATTCATTAAAGTTGGTAATTTAATTTATATTACCTACGAGTAAATTAAAATAAACTTTATTAAAGGTGTTCATATAAAAAATTGTATGAAAATATACTACTGAAAGGCCAAGGTAGCAGATAATAAAAGTTTTTGGTGAATATGAGACGCGTGGGTTGATTTGAAGATTACAATAACAAAATAAAGACTTTTTATAATGCAGCATTTTTTCACTGAAGCATTAAATAGTTTATGCCTTGCTTTTAGACCGAAAAGCGAAGTGTTTGTGATAAAATATGATGTGTAGAACACTTTATTCTGCATTAGATATCATACTGACGCCACATTATTCAAATATATTTGGGAAAGAGTATATATTTCACAAATAGGTCTTGAAAATATTATATGGAAGGAAATGTAAAAGCTAATGTCATTATTATTTTCGTAGTGTTTGTAAGAAAATACTATGCCTTGTAACTGTTCTGTTTTCTACTTCTTATTTAATAATAATTATGAGAGCATCAGACGAGTGGGCTACAACATTTCTTGCGACATTAACTTACAGTCTACTCGAATTGATTGAGTTTATAAAATAATACCAGACATGTCAAGTATTCTATCGATTACACACACATTTCCTAAATTTATAACCCTGTTTTGTATTTTTTTTTTAAATAATAGAACAAATTAATATTCAATATTACAAAAATTAAGGCAAATAACTTATTAAATAACTTTAATGGTGTTTCGTACCGAAATTAGTATAGAAAATTTTCTCAACTCATTTAGGATATGACCAAACAAATCTAAATTCTTAAACCTTTGGTCAAATCCGAGAAATTCAATAAATTAGATGTTGCAGTAGGAAAAAAACTATCCACTTATTTTCTTTTTTCTACCGCACCCAGAAATGACGTAGCAATCAAATACCAGTTAACCATCCAATTCATTGATTATGTTGTTTCCTTTGAAACATGTACAGCATTATAGTAATAGAATGCATCCGCTTTGTTCTACGTGAATAACTGAAAATCTTGTAAAACAACATTTTAAATGAATTTCTACCGCTAATTGAACAACGTAATGAACCGTTAACATCTAAAATCTAATTCTATGTTGCATTTCATATTTTATTTTATATATGTTTGTGTATTTTGATGTTTGTATTGTATTCATATTTGAAAGATTAGCATGAAACTATAGATATAATTATTTTATCTTTTAATCGCTTTAAGTTGATATCCTACGAAGATGAATTCAGCAACCATAATCAATAAGGTATTGTGATTTAAATATGATTCAGCAAGCAAAATTATATGTATATATGCGAGTATAGATACAGAAACACATTTATACATATATTCATTTTAATAAAAGGTTATATCGGGTCAAAATGCTGTCTCCCTCCCTCTCTTTCTCACACACACATAATCTTTCTGTCTACACTTTCTCTCTCTCTCTCTCTCTCTCTCTCTCTCTCTCTCTCGATCTTACTGCTTTAATTTAATTTATCTATCTATATATTTATATATTCCTTTATATATATTTTTATATATTTATATATCTATATATACATATAAAAACATATATGAGTGTGTGAGTGTATGTATGTATCAGTGCATGTATAATTATATATGATATATATATATATATATATATATATATATATATATGTATGTATGTATATAAATATATGTATGTGTATGTATATATATATGTGTGTGTGTGCGTGCGTGTGTGTGTATGTACCCATATGTATATACATGCATATATATATGCACGTATATGTATATTTATATATGTGTGTGTGTGTGTGTGTGTGTGTGTGTGTGTGTGTGTGCGTGCGTGAGTGTGTGTGTATGTATGTATGTATTATGAATGTTCTTGGTTGCTCTCTTTAATATATTAAGATATTATTATTTAAATACGATTTAGCGATTAGTGCATTTAATCTACTGAAAAATAACCACAAACTAAACTATGCAATTTTTATGACTTAACTTTAGAGATTTGTTTGGGAAAATCTTTATCCTAACCATTCAAATAGTAGTCATTATATGAGACGAACTTGAATCATAGACGTTCATATGTATTCACGGCAGGAGTCATTGAATACAAAAACATTAACGTTTCAAAGGCATCACTCAAAGGACAAGTGTACTAATTATTTTCAATGATGGACGATATATATTTCTCTCTCAATCTCTCTTTCTCTCTCTCTCTCTCTCTCACTCTCTCTCTTTCTCTCTCTCTCTCTCTCTCTCGCTCTGTCACACACACACACCCACACACACACACACACACACACACACACACACACACACACACACACACACACACACACACATGATTCTGACGTGTGTACTTGTGATGAGAGACACGATTGCAAGGAAAAGTGTTCAGTACATTATTTGAGATTATTTGATCTTGTAAAGCTGATGACCTCTTCATTTTTAGGCAAATGTCCTTCATATGTGTTATTCTTTGAATATTCGAATTTTCCTTGCCTGAAAATATACACGTAGCGATAAAATGGACAACGACAGTATGAATCATCAGGTGCCATCACATGTATATGGGTGTATGTATGGGTAATTATATAGTTTATATATATATATATATATATATATATATATATATATATATAAATATAATACGTAAATTGTTTTTACACTATTATATATGAACATATGTTGTCTATTGACTTTATTACGCATGTTAGCCACCGGTATATTCTTTTATTCTTTAATTTGCTTCAGTCATTTGACTGTGGCCATAATTGAGCACCACCTTTAGTCGGGAAATCGACCTCAGGCCTTATTCTTTGTAGGTGTAGTACTTATTCTATCGGTGTCTCAGCCGAACCGCTAATGTGACGGGGACGCAAAAAAACACCAAAACTTTCTACCCTCATTATATATATATGACAGTCTCCCGTCGAAGACGACCTATGAACTTTCAGCTTTGCCGAATGACCTCCACAAATGATTTGTTTACTTTTGGCGTTGTCTGAATAAGTGCACTTTATACTAAGCATCAGCTGTCGAAGTGATCGCAGAGTATTGTAAGATGAAGTGATTTGTTCAAGAACACAAGACATTCCCCGGTCTAGGAACAGAAATCATGATCTGGCGATGGTGAGTGCCACACCCAAACCATTAGTCCATGTACCTTTCTATATACATATATCTATAGCTACTAGCAGAGATACCCGGCGTTGCCCATGACGTATTGACATATAGAAATGAAGAATTAAACTTTTCTGTTATATTTTCTCCAGTGAAATGGAATACCTATGAATTGAATTTCATCAAATTTGGAGATTAAAAATTTTAAGTCTGGGGTTCTTTCCAGCTTTACACACCCCGACACAAATTCTACTCATGACATATTTATCCCATACTACTCATTCTTATGCCCAGATTCCAAAATCCAGATCTTCTAAAACCTATTCAAAGGTTTTTGTCCCTGAAAAATGGAGCACATAGAGTACATGGAGCTCTAAAATGTGAGAGTTAAGGCCCCTATTATGGAGCCTTCAAGTCAACCAGAGAAGTTGAATTGTTGGGTATCTTTTTTAATTTATATCTATTGTTCAAGTTTTTTTGAAATCGGAAATATATGAACCTTCACTGGGTTTGTAAAAGAGAGCAAAACTAGAGGAAACCAAAAGGCAAATGGTCGCAACAAGTAGTCAGCAACGCTTCTCTATTCGTTACTACTCCCCAAATGTAAGGATTCCTCACCATACAGTTGACCGGCACAGCCGTAAGATGCATTACAGATCTATAGCAATTGGAAGGGCGTGACCCAACTCAAATAAACATTAACAACTGTGTGACGTGAGAGCTAAGGAGAACGGAAAGTGTCATCTCTTGTGTTTGCCAATGATCACTATACCGATAGGTAACTGAACAGAATAAATTTGCAATCTATAAATCACTTTGAATGACCAATCACTTATCTTGAAAGGTCTTGAAATCAATGTTACTAACTGGGAACTATCTCTGACTCAGTGATAATAAAATGACCCAAAAGAGGTTTGCAATCAAATAACTTTACTCCAAACAATACTTTTCAACTGAATCAGTGGATGCAAAGATGCCTCTCCTATACTATTTAGTTTATGCACCAAATTGCAGAAATTACGATCTAAGTATATCTCAAAGCAAACTCTTACACTGTTGTACCATTGAATTATAATTAACGTTCTTGTATCCTCGGGTGACTCTACAGCTTTCAAGACAACAATTGTATTCGTCTTGGCTTAGGAAAAATGACTAAATTGCGGAGGTTAAGCCCCAATTAAGGGGTCTTACTGACCTACTAAGAAGTTGAAATTTTACGAATATTACTTCATTTGTGTCTAATATCTATGGTTAAAATTTCATCAACAGCAAAATTATATGAATTTTCAGAGGGGTTATGGCCTCATTTATGCCCCCTCACTTTCAAACTGCATTACATCCGTCCTTATGCACAGAATATAATTTCCCAATTTCATAAAGATCCATTCACTACTTTTAACCTTGTTTTGAATCATAAAAGAGGACTAAAATTTGGTGAGATAAGTCCCAATTAAGGGTCTTAGAATCCTCACGAGAAACGCAAACTTTGAGAATACTTCTTGATTTGTGTCAATTACCTATGGTCGAAATTTCATTAACATAGGAAATTTATGAATTTTCATGAAGGTTCTGCCCCCTTTAAGCTCCCTGAAATTCAAACTAAACATACGGCATTATACCCGCCCTTATGCATTGAATGTAAGTTCCAAATATCCATTCAGTAATTTTGGTCCATGAAAAATGACTAAAATTTGGAGATTAAGCCCCCTTTTGGGGGTTTTAGAATCATCTAAAGAAATCGAAATTTTGTGTATTTTTGATTTCTAATACATATGGTTCAAATTTCATCAAAATCGGAAGCATATGAACTTTCACGGGTGGGAGCATTACTCTTCTACCTAGGCTTGGATTTTTTGTTCCAAATTTCATTAGGATCGGTCGAGTAGTTTTCGAGTCTGTAATATACGAACACACACACATTGACTTTTATATTATATATATGTAAGGCATGATAAATAATATTTATTTAAACATGTATTTACCTCTTGTAAAATTATTCTATGTGATGGTTACTATGCATTAGATAATGAAATAATTAAGGGACTTTGATAAGGCAATTACAATATATATGAGGGATAAATCCATACTAATCTGAAACGCAATATAAATTTTGTCGTTGCAGAAAGTTGCAGAGTATCTACTGAAAGTTTTAACCAAACTGTAAATAAAATGCAACGTTACTAGTTTCTAATCCTCCAAAAAGTTCATGGGCACTGTTTTTTCTATTTCAGGCAGGGCAGAAAATATAGAAACATTTGATCACGTAAACATATATAAGTTACTTAATAGCATTTCTCAACTATAATTTTCGCAATCTTCGCAAATTTCACTCTGAATATTTCTCAGTTGAAATAATAAATAGAAATAGGTTTATACTTCACATCACATTAAAGTTTTACATTGAACATCTGCAGCTTGCATGTCATTTAGTTATTATTGCTGAAGTCCTACGGGAAATTGTTAAATAATTTATTTCTAAATAACAACTTACGTGCAGTGTATATTAAGAATATTAAGTTATTCTTGTGAATGCTCTATTTCGTAATGTTCGAAGCAAAGTATCATTCCAGGAGGATGCAAAGACTACTTGCAGTGTAATAATTTAATCATTTTAGTTCCACAACGCATGATATAAAATACACTATCTTGGAAAACAAATGCATTTCCGGGAAATACTCCTAATGTTAATACAAATATGTATTCTTATTATTTTCCTGATCCATCTATAGCAGATAATATATAAATTTTGAGAGAGCATTGTTCCTTTTCCATTCTTTTTCCTAATAGAAAATTACAACAAGCAATTTCAAATTGTAGATATTTTTGTGAAATTAATATCCGATTTATATTAGAGCATTCTCGTTCAGTAATTAGTCTAAATTTATACACTTCGAAAAGGAAGAGAATTTTCACAAGATTATTTCAAGAATTGTACATTATATGCGAGCATATAATTGTTAAAACTGCTTTGGTTTTCTTCTACAGCATACACATATACTTTATATAATGTATATATAGTATATAATAAAGTGTGTGTGTGTGTGTGTGTGTGTGTGTGTGCGTGAGAGAGAGAGTGTGTGTGTGTGTGTATGTGTGTGTGTGTGTGTATATGTGTGTGTGAGTGTGTGTGTGTGTGTGTGTGTGTGTGTGTGTGTGTGCGTGTGTATAATTCTGTGCAGTGAAAGCATGAAACAGACAACGGCTTTGGCTTGTCTCAAAGTTACTTCAGGCACTGGTGTCACAGAATGCCGCGCATCAATATGATAGCACTCAGCATATTTTGCGTCTGAACTTATCTAGACCTACACATATGGGAATATTCATTCTCTATCTCAATGTAGATGGTGCAAACAACGATATATATATATATATATATATAACAGTAATAACAGTGCCAGCAGTGTTTAGGAATAAGCGGACTTTAGGGTTAGTTAAAATATGTTTGTGGCATATGTCAACATCTAGGCAAATTCACTGCAGTTACCGTGAAGAAAAATTCCCTCTCTTGTGGTAAAAGGTATAAAAACACCATATCTGTCCAGTGCTACCCCCTCTCAGCTTCTCAGACGCGTTTCTAGCTCTTTAGCCGTTGTGAGTGGGAAATACCGAAGTGGCCAGACAGGTAATGCACTATCGGAACGCTCACGGGTACATCGACAACAGATTAAAAACCCAGAAGTCCGCCAAATACCACTGAGTAACCATCTAGCAATATGTGGTCATCAAACTTTTATTATATTTCCATTCCATAAACTTTATAACCGGAATGAAATTGAAAGAAAATGCAAAGAAAAGGACTTTATTAAGAAATTCAAACCCACTCTTAACAAACAATGATTAAATCCATCTTACTTGGGGTTTAAAAATCTTATCCCTGTAACCAAAACACAAAAAATCTCTCAGATATCATCATTTCTATAAATAGATTTGGCATCATTTCTAAGAACAGTCAAACACCTACTGGGGTTTAAAAATCTTATCCCTACAACCCACACAAAACAAGAAATTAAAATATCATCATTTCTAAAAATAGATTTAACATCAATTCTAAAAATAGCCAAACACCTACTGCTGCCGTCCAAAGGAATTGGTATAAAAGACAGAAAACCAGCCAACTTATTACAGTCTGTTAAAGTCTGTCATACCGGCCATGACGAAGGGAAATAGCCCTGAAACTCGAGTCGCCTTTATATATATATATTTATATTTATATATTTATATATTTGATCCTTTGTATTGAACACTCAATATTTCATCTACATTCAATACTTTCTTTCATGGTGCCATCCATTTTTATTTTATTTTATTTTATATTGTATATTGTATATCATATTATATATTGTATATTCCATATTCCATACCCCACATTAGTTCTGCAGGAATATAAATAAAACATAACTCTTTTAAGCAAAATAATATATTCCTCTATACACAATCATACAAAAAACCCCACCTTTTTTGTATTTATTTTTACTCGCATATATATATATATATATATATATATATGTGTGTGTGTGTGTGTGTGTGTGTGTGTGTATGTATGTATGTATGCATGTATGTGTGTATGTATGTATGTATGTTTGTATATATGTATGCATGTATGAATGCATATATGTAATACGCTGCACTGTCTCTCTCAAGGATAACTGATCTATCTTGTCATGAAAGATATCCATTATGAATGAATTTCAAACCAACGGTAGGTCACACTCAGGAATGACTCCATTAGAGTTCGATTGTCCATGCACAACAACAGAGTAAACAATCCTTCTTAACCATAGTAAAAATTATCAATATCTCATACGTAATGTATGTGTTAACAAACACTGCAAATGCACAGTACTTCGTGCAGGAGAGAACCCTTCAAAAATGAACCAGTTTATCTGAAATTAAAAAAGACATTGCCCCGGAAGTGAAAGAAAGTGACAGTTATCGATGTTACGCTGTCCATCTCTATCTTCAGAGCCACACACTCCTCGAAATTTCAAACATTATACGTATCTAAAGGAGTTTCCATCGGTATTTAAATACTGCCGCTTTTGACAACACACATACATTAAATACGTGATATTGATGTATTTCTTATTGAGCTGCTTCGAACAAGATTTGAATTTTGCTTTCCTTGTGCGACGCTTTTACACACTAGCCAATGTGTTTTGCGTTATTTGTATACACACCTTCAGATGGCCGAGGTGCATCGTTTCAAAGTTGAAGGAATGTGTGACACTGAGGAGGGGAAATGACGTTGCAATATCGATAACTCATGCTCTGCTTCTCCTTCCATTCCGCATCGATTTGTTTTTGCGTAGCTTTCAAATTGGTTGTGTTTTTAAATAGAGACGTCTTAAAAAGGGTTTAACCTGAACAAAATACTGCAGTTTTGTAGCGTTTACTAACACACATATGTTAAGTACGGAATGTTGATAGTGCTTACACTACGAAGCTGGCTGAAATACAAACTTCGAGTTTATTCTGAATATTTCGTCTCGGCATCCGCTACAGGACTACCAGGACCCATGTAAAATTATACTAACAATGCCAGACACAAAAACTGATATTTAACTTGACAACACCTGATACAATAGCTCCCATCTATCAATCTATCTGTATGAATATATATATATATATATATATATATATAAACACACACGAGGGGGTACCCAAAAGTAATCGCAATTGTTCTAGGTGGGACAAACCACTGGAAGCCACTTGACGTGACCCTCAGACATCAGTCTGCTAACCGGCGTTGTCCTATCAGGGTTATAATACTACGAGATAATGCGTTTTTGTTTTTTAGTACTTCTCTTCTCTCATATTCCTCGAATTTTGCGATGCCTGAAATGAAGGAACTGCGTACTTCCGTGAAATTCTGTTTATGCTTCAAACAGTTTAGAAGGTCGCTGCCATGAGCAAAACACAAGTTTACGTGTGGTGTTCACACTTTAGGAATGGTCGCCTGTTGCTTGAGCACCAACCTTGTTCTGGACAACCGACAACCTCTCAGACGAATGGAAACATCATGCAAATATATGAACTGAGTTTGGAGGACCGTCACCGAACAATTTACAAACTTTTTGATATGATTGTTGTGTGCTGGAGCTCCTGGTAACCAATTTTAAGCGAGGAATTGCGAATGAAAATGTGTGCCTCGCTTGCTCGCTGAGGAGCAAAAAACAGTCACGATTGAATGCATGTCGTGATCAGTAAGAACAGTTAGAAGTTGACACGGACGTTTTTTAAAGGTCCTCACTGGTGACGGATGCTGATGTTACGGAATTTTCAAACGTGGAAATATGAATAAAATAACGACGGAGGCGTTAACAAGCATCACTTCGCATGAGTTTCGATGAAACAGTCACAATAAGCTCGAAGTTTGTGCTTGAAGCAGTTTCATAATGTAAGCAGTATCAATATTACATAAGTGTATTAGTAAATGCTACAAAGCTGCAGTATTTTGTTCAGGTTAAACCCTTTTGAGGGCGTCTCTATTTAAAAACAATATCTACATTGAAGGCGATAAAAGTGTAAACATGTAAAGTTAAATGAAAGAAAAGATGTTGCGAAATTCAGGTTCCTTTTCAGTACCCCTTCGTATTATTTCTGGATATCACTCACTTGAATGATTATGCCCCAATAGACCTAAACACAAGAAAGCAAATAAACTTAGATACCCATTTTGACAAACGTTATTGGTATTAACTGAAGATGTCAGACTTTTCTGAGGTAACTCACAGCTTTCTGCTCTTTAGCAAGAGGACTCCTTGGTGATATGATGCTTTTAGATCATCAAGATATAACTGCATCATCAAGCTATAACTATATCATCAAGAAGAGTATAACATTAATATCTTTTTGAAAATTGTTTAAATCATGAAAATATCATCAAGACAGAAAAACAACTTCATTGAATTCCGTCGTATATTACTGATACACTTGCTGATTTTTCTCATTGCTATATGGAGATAGTAATGAAACAAGACTTCATTATTGTACTAATATATTTGACTTGGTTTGAATGTTGTTGTTCACAGTCGCTACTAACACTAACGTACATACAGTGTGCATACTGCTTTCGTAATTCATTTGAAAATTAATGTCCGTTTTATTCCTTTAAAACAATAAATATGAAGTGGTTATACGTATAACGTTACTATCTTCAGTATATTACATCAAATTCCTAACTCTATTTCTTCATATCATTTATAATTAATATGTTGGGAATTAAAACAGAAATTAATATACCCGAATATTTTAGTCTAGACATATTGTCTTTCCAGAAAGATTAAAACAAAAATCCACACAATACGATTATAGATCAATAGATAATGAAATACAAATGAAACTACACGACATAGTAGGTCCGTTCATCAGTTTTACAGCTTCATTCTGGCAGTTTTCGAGTCGAGGTGATTAAACAGTTGTATTACCCCCAAAGACCGCTGGCCTTATATGTAAATTAAAATCAAATATTGCAAAATGACAAACAATAATGAAATAGAATGAAGAATATTTTTACTCTAACACGAAAATCATTCTCAATGAAAGAAAAAATGTTCTTCCACATCGACAGTTTTCACCGTTAGCAAATATATTGTTGAAGAAGAACTTTAAAATGCTTGTAGTATTCTCAGGTGTTCCATGAATTGCAGCATTTGATAAGAGGTAGAGGTTAACACAGTTGTTAAAACGAAAGTTTTTCTGCAATTTTAGTCTATAGTTGAAAATATCCTAGTAGTACAAAATATTACATCAGAAAATTATAGCTTTAACTACCGTTTAGTTCAACCACTTTAATAACTATACCATTATATTATCATATTCTTGATATCTTGATTCATTGCCGAAACAAATTATATTCACAAGAGTAATTTAGGTTTATAAAATGCCGGAAGATGTCGCTGTAGTCTATAGCTAATACAGTGACACGGGTCTAGTAATTGATTTTTAATATTTTTGGATTTTTTTTTTTAATTCTTGAATGCTATTATCCTTGAAAATATCATTAAATAAGAATATTCCATTTTTCTCATTGTAAAAGGTAGATTACTAATTGCTGTCAAAATTAATCATGTACATTATAGGAGCATTAATTAGCACCACAGATGTCATATATTCGGCAAGAGGGCACACTATACAAATATCGATCGTGTATTAAAGCAAACTGATTTTCTTGAACCATAATTCCCTAAGGAACGTCTTGAATCTAGTTAAATCTAATATCATGCTTTATAAGATTATACTATTTATACCTAAACAGAAGTAGTAGACATGCTATAGATCAACGATAAGCTACATACGCAATATAGCCAATTTGAATAAGACAATTCCTGATTACTAATTCAACCAAAAAATAGTGCTGGTAGGTTTTTCGCGCTGTCTCAAGATATACAGAAATAAATAGTCATCATATTCTAAACGTAAAATTCGCTAAAGACTTCCTAAAAATGTACAGAGTAAAGTGTGTGATGTGAAATGTGAGTGAAGAGAGAAATGTTTGATTTAAGAAGCGATATAAGATCTGAATTACGAAGAAAGTTGTGTTAGTTGCAAAAGATAAAGGTTGATAATGTAGTAAGAATAAACCAAACATTCCAATGCAAATTGGTTCAATGCAAAAACAAATTATTCGAGGCAGCAAACTACACATAATATATATTCTTCCATTAATTACGTCTTCAACAATATCTCAAGTGGTATGATACCGAACTTGTAACTTTTACGGGTAAAATATTCAAGCGCTACACATTTTACAAAGATACCATCAACTCGTATTTCCTCTAAACATATACAGCTGTCAGCTAGAGCTCTCAGACTTCCTCCAAAAGTTGGCTCTCGGCATTACGAAAGGTCTATCCCAGCAAAAGCACATTCATAGCATAGCTAGGAAGGCATCTTATAGATAAGGCCTTCTGTTAACAGACAAATATCTCAGCTTTGTAAGGCTGAAGCGATGCCAGTATATGGAGCCAGTCAATAAATTAGCATGAATTCTCTTTTGAATTCTCTTTTTTCTTGCTGTCTCTCCGATCGCAACTATAATGTCTTCTAGCCTTGGACCTTGATAGCCTAATATCCAGATTACTCTAGTAGCCTAACCCACTCGTATCTCCATTGATCGTCACTTTTATTATGCCCACTATTCCCGGCACTACACTGACCAATATGTTCAATCTTTTCTCTTCAATACTTACAACTTTTTGAACTGTGGAATCTCCTCTTTCAATACAGGTACTGTCCTGCATCAGTTTAAACAGAATATAAAATTTATTTCACTGGTCCCCAAGTACCCGCAAGACACATGGGCAACACCGTTTTCACCTAAGACTTGACAATTACAAAATCATTAACATAAAATAAACTTGTTTGGTATGTAGCCAGGTAGATTATCAAAAGCTTTGTAAAATGTTAGCGGCAAGATATAATTAAAGTTAATAAGGGGCATACACATGATATGAATTCAAGATATATGTTTATTTAATCAATATGTAGTTCTAGTTAATTAACACTTTATTACATGCAAAACACTATCTTCTGAACCTTGTGAAGCTTATTTTATTCTTGTGAAACATGCATGTTATGTTTTGCCATTTTGTTACATTATATTATCACGTTGAATATTTGGAACAATTGCTGTTTCTACACAGTTCACAGGAAATAGAAGCTTTCATTTGAATCGCACAACGCTACGATATTTCAGCATATCACGTAAAGCAATATGTTTAGAATTCTGAACTATGTATAAAAAAATATGCTATTTACTGCCAAGCCATAACTAAATACTTAAATAGTCAATTGTGTTTTACAGGAAATTATTTCTTTAGACAAACATACATACACACACAGACACATACGAACACACGATAATTCACACACACTCACACACACACACAAACACGCACACACACACAAACACACACACACACAAACACACACACACAGACACACACACACACAAACACACACAAACACACACACACACACACACATATATATATTTATATATGGGAAGAATTCACAAAACAAAACAAAAGACGAACACAGGTGGTGTAGAAAACAAACAGATGTATTAGTATAACGCTCGGGAAGTGAAAAAGTCTTTAACGTTTCGAGCCTACGCTCTTCCACAGAAAGGAACACAGAGAGAAACAAGGAGAGAGAAAAAAAAAGGAGAGAAACAAGGAGAGAGAAAAAAAAGGAGAGAAACAAGGAAGAGTTCTCTCCTTGTTTCTCTCTGTGTTCCTTTCTGTGGAAGAGCGTAGGCTCGAAACGTTAAAGACTCTTTCACTTCCTGAGCGTTATTCTAATACATCTGTTTGTTTTATACACCATCTGTCTTCGTCTTTTGCTTCTTTGTGAATTCTCCCCATATATTACACGCTCACGTGGTCTCACCAGTTGATCCTGTCTCCTCTCATCACCCACGAACTTCTCTACGGTACATACTACATTTCTACCCTTCTACGGATTTTCTACTGGACTTTCGGCACTTCAGCTGCTCCTCTCCTGCTTATGGATTACACTGAACTCTTCTGTATATCTATCTATCTATCTCTCTCTCTCTCTCTCTCTCTCTATATATATATATATATATATATATATATATATATATATATATATATAGAATAATGCCACACACTAGACTTCATTGTTTATTTGTATATATCTGTACTATACTATGCTGACGAGCGAAAACTAGATTTCATTCTGGTAATCGTGAAATCGGTCGATGCATATTTGAATTGATTTTTTAAAAAAAGTTTGGGTTTTTTTAGAGTTGCTTTTCCTCGCATTCGGTACTAAAATGTGTTTATTTGTGAAGTCTAGTGTGTGGCATTATTCTGTAGTAATGCCCTTATATAAATATAAACGAATAATTATATTCTTGGGAATAGAAATTTACCTTATGAATTTTTTTACACACTAGCTTCCTGATAAAATTCTTGTAAAAGATTTTTATCCTATTATTGAATGTATACATATATATATAGATATAGATATACATATATATAGATATATATATATAGATATAGATATAGATATAGAAATATAGATATGTATAAATGTATAATAAATCCTACACTTTCTATTTTAAATATCATTTTATTTAAAGATCTGTACCTTATCTATTGTATTTTCTGAATTGAATTTTATCTATCATTTCGAAAAAAATATATAAAACTGTAACTGTAATTATTATATGTGAGTATTTTCTACATTTGCTAATAAACATCAGGTTATCTCTAATTCTTCATGGAAACAAAGATTCACTGAAAAATATTGTTTTAAATAGCAAATATCATATCTCTTTCCACATACTAGATTTATTTGGACGCAAATTCCTTCTCTTTTATCATATCATAAATGTTCATTGGCTATATTTCTATTTACAAATAAATGATATCCATGGATAATTTCTACATTTATGGCCTGTTTTACAAACTGAAACTGCCTGTTGCTTTTATCTTGTTCAGATATAAATGTTTATTTTGTCTTTTGTACATGTTGCTAAGATATTCGTCATGTTTTATGTTTTGTGGTAACATTTCTGGAAAATTTAGGTTAGTTATTGGCAATTATTATTATTTAAAAATTATACATTATTTATAACAATGACTATCCTTATTTCGCTGTTAGAAATCTTTTTCGTGTTACATACTAACTACACTTTTTTCGATAATATATACTCTAATGTTCTCAAGAATCATCAATTACGTGAAGACGGAAACTCTCAACTATACAAATGTTTACATTATCTGTTATTGTAGACAGAAGAGAACACGACAATAATATATATATATATATATATATATATATATATATATATATATATATATATATATATATATATATATATATATATATATATATATATATATATATATATATATATATATATATACATATATATATATATCAGCTAAGAAACAACTAATCGATACTCAAAGCAGAACAGCACAGTAAGATGAACATTCTAATTCTTTGTTTCATTTTCTTGCTATAGACAGGTTGTCTTTAATCTACTATACGACCATTATATATTCTAAGCTCACACTTATGTTTTAGAAAATGTAGGGATTTCTTCCGTTCTTTCTTTTCCCAACAAATCTAATAGACTTTATTCTACATCGATACAATGGTGGTGAATCATGATTATTTTCTTGCTTTAAGCAAACATATATTATGTTACATGAAAATTAGCATTTCTTAAAGTAAATATACTTGGAGCTTGCTGCAGACACAACATTCCTATTAGTGAAAAAAACTCTTCCGTTTTTTTTACTCAGCTTTAATCGTAGCTAAACAAACTAGGTACATTTTCAAATATATCTTGGTACAAATTATGTAAATAAATGATATATGAATGATGTATATTTTTGAGTATCAATCTATATCAAAGTATAAAATTATATACAAAAAGAAAGTACATGTATGAATAAATGCATCATATATATTTATGGATGTAACAAAATGGATGTCCGGATGTACGTTGACTTTCAGTTTGCGTTCATTGCATACAATATACATACAATATCATCATTTTTCGGAACTCCGTTGACAATCTCTTTCTACACTACACGGTCCTGCATTGCTGTGTTCAGATCTCTAATATCCAGCCCTGAGTCCCGAGATATAGTATCTGGAAATATCAGTTCCCCGGAGAAAACACTTCCAGAGGGATGCCATAGGAGCAGAGATGAGATAACCTCTTTCTCTGCTCGATGACAGCGGCCAGCAAATTATAGCGGTTTCTGCTTTAATGTGGGGCATATTGGTATCAGACTTCCATAGATGTTACTAAGTGTTGGGTTTGATCTCCAAATAATGTTCTGTATCTTTCTGAGCAGGCTTGTATATGTTCCATCCAGTTGTTTTTCTACGAGAGCCGATAAGATCCAGGTCTCTGATTCATAAAGAAGAGCCGACTCAGTCAGTGTTCCAAATATTTTAACTTTTAACGTGGGGGGAACATTTGAGTGCCAGATCTTATCAGGTCTATTACATGCACTCGAAGCAAGGGTTTTGCGGATGCGAAAGTCCTTTTGGGAGTCTACTATGTGTAATCCCAGATATTTGATGTCGTCAACTTTTTGATTGATATATTGTTGAGCGATTTATGTTCATTTAACATGGAGGAGGTCATGATAAACTTTGTCTTACTCTCGTTGCAGTAAAGGTCAGGTCGCTCTTTATTTAGCGTTACTGGTAACATGTATCCCAGAACAACCTGTCACATAATCGGGTCGTCGGCGATTAAACTGGCAACCCCATCAAGCTTGCTTGGTGAGGAGGGTGACGTTGGACACCAGGCGGGACGAAAAATAGGACCCGTCAAAGGGCAGCAGAACTACTGTGTAGTCAACGGCCAATACAACAATGCTTGATTGTAACGCGTGTGCGAAAGTTTGTGTGTGTGTGTATGTGTGAGTGTGTATCGTGTGTGTGTATTTTATGCGTGTACTTTTGTGAGTGTTGTGCTTTATATATTATATAAAATTTTAAATTTTTATGTACTTCTACATGTACATTTACATCCCGAATTTATTTTATTCTCTTGTCTTTATTTTATCTTTATCTTTCTATCTGTGATTGAGGTATGTGGGGGTACACCCCACATGGCGTAACGTCCATGCGCTGCATAGTTGGAATGGGTTAAACAGGACACCCTGAGCCGAGGTGAAGGCAGCTTGCCTAGGAGAAGGAAATCTCATAATAAAAAACAGCCGCAGAACTCAAATACCAAGACGGTTTCTGGCGCGGGATAAATTTACCTCATAGTTAGGAAGAAGTCTTAAGCCTAGTTCTTATACTATCGTCTCTTATACCGAACCGCTAAGTTACGGGGACATAAATACACCAGCATCGGTTGTCAAACGATGGGTGGGGGGACAAACACACTCGCACGCACACACATAAATATATACATAAATATATTTATATATATACGACGGGCTTCTTTCAGTTTCTGTCTACCAAATTCACTTCTAAGGATTTGGTCGGCCCGTGGCTATATTAGCAGACACTTGTGCAAGGTGCCAAGGGACTGAACTCGGAACCATTTGGTTCGGGTAGCAATCTTCCACAGATGTAATAAAATGAATGAAAAATAACATTAAATAGTTGAGAATGCCTTAAGTGGCTGACGGTATGTGCATCTCTGATCACGAGCAAAAGTAGTAGGGGAGCATCGTAACCATGTGTTAAGAGGGGTTCTTTGGGATTTGAATAATTCACCTTTGGAAAAATAGGTGTTTCTTACATAATCCTTAAACAATCCTTATTTAAGGACCTTTTGAGCAAGATGGGCTATTCGGCCTGAAAAATTCTAAAAACTGGGCTCCGCCTGCAGCGTCATGCGTTGTTTATGTTTATATGACGTCACCATGCTGTGCACATATGGGTTATGATGCAAATGCCCTTTGTAGTCTTATCATTTAGAAAAGTCATGATGGGTATACTGGGCTTTGTATATTTATACCCCAGTGTCACTTTGGTGATATGTGCCGCTACTCATTCAATGATGATGATGACGACGATGATGATTATGATTATGATGATGTTTTTACTGTAGTTGCTATTGGCTGTTATTTTTGTTTCCTTTAGTTTCATATATTCTAGAACCTGGCCCAGTCATTTGTTCCAGTACAACACTTATCGCATTGATGATATCCCACCTGAGGTATGTAACTGGCGTGTGATAAATATTTTCTTGAAGAAAATAGCCAATTGCTCCGATATAGTTTTATTTTGAATCAGTATGTGGTTCCCCAGAAGAGATCATCCATGACGGAGCGATCCAAAAATTTGAGAGGTTATGAGAGATCTAGTTGAGTCTTGCTTCTGATTAAGGGTGTGATGTGAGTTAATTATAGTTTCTTGTTATTAGTAGCGCTTTTGGTATCAAAGCAGATAAGACTGACAACAAAACTAAAGACTGTGGTAGTGATACAATATATTTAAAGCTAAATCTGCAAAGTGACGGTTTTTAGTATCCTGCTGTGTTGAGCAATTGAGGATATGTCACTGGTTTCTTTTAAGTGGAACCGTAACAAGCACACGAGATGGTAAATTGATAAAGCGTCTTCTTTTAGGAAATTTCTATTCTTCCATGTTCGTTCATATATTTCCTAAAATTCCAGCTGTCGAAGATGAGTCCGTGGATTAAGGTTGAAAGAGTATGATGTTTCTTTGCTCTTTGCTTTTCTTCATTTGTTTCTAATTATTTTTCGCCATTTGTATTTTTATGTAATTCGGTCCAGCTATAAAATATGGAAATCAAAATATAATTAGACAGAGCCTTTGATTCTATTCACCCGAAGAGATGCAAATGTCACTAAATATAGTGTTGTTTATAATAAATGCAGCATTCACCAATGAAAACTTGGTAATGATGAGTTGAAGCAATTGTAGTGGCATGTAATCAAGCCTGTTCAATTCGTCTTTCTGTATTAATATTTTTGTATATACTTTACTGATATTTACTGATCTTTAAATGTATATCCAGTGACAGACATTTTACCGTATGATAGCATTTGGTAGCCAATGCCTGCAGTGGAGCTTTGAAAAGCACATTATAAGCCTTCTTTTGCACATATTATATACATATACGTGTGTGTGTGTGTGTGTGTGTGTGTGTGTGTGTGTGTGTGTGTGTGTGTGTGTGTGAGAGTTAAACACCTATCCAAGCGTTATTTTCTCGTATGTGCAAATCTTTGCATTTGTATTTCTTGCAAGAATTCCTTGACTACAAAGATTTTTGATTCCCTCAATTCTTCTTGGCCTTAGAAGTATACCTCCTGGGATGTTTTACCGGTTAGTTGGATTCCTCCTTTTCGTTAAAGCACTGTACTGACTACTACACATGTATTATGTTAAGCACAATCCTTACAAGTTCTTTTGTTCATTGAAAAATGCAATATAGCTCAAAATTATTTCCATTTCAGAAAGAATGTTTAAGCTGTGTCACTAGGCGTCAAAGTAATTTTGTGGCAAGCGTGGCTGTTATTTACTCATGTGAAATGACGTGCATGAATATAATTATAGGCGAGGAGACACATGCAATTTAAACGTTCAATAATTGGATCAAGGGAACTTTTCATTAGCTTTTGTCAATGCGGAAGTCCTTAGTAAATTTTCTTGTTACACGCTATCAATCTAAACTTTATGTTCTAACGCCATTCTAACCTTCAGTAAGTTCTAACGTCAACAGGATCACAGTTCAATAATTGATTGTTGTGCTTTAGTGCAATTATTCTCCCATGATTTGAGGACTATATGTCATGAATTTTGAAGTACTGAGTCTTCATTGAAACATCATTGATTTCATAATGTATTTTTAAGTTAATTTTCCTACGGTACACCTTGCTTCCATCTTTACACCATTTTCTATTGTTTCATTCTCATGTCGAGAACTAATCATGCTATGCTGCTCATTTGATGCCAATGCGGTTTAAGGCTTGCACCTATCTCGAAATAAGTGACTACATAACATATGATTCACATTTATCAGCATTTGAGACACTTGGAATCTTATTCATTGTTTGGAAATCCCCTCTTGATCTTTCCTACAAACTTTTATCGTCACATATTCTCACTTTTAGAACAAATTAATTATCCCAAGAATATAAGATTATAAGAGAGAATAATTTGCTGATTACTAGAAATGAGGTTTTAAGGATACAATTTGAATCAAGGGAAGAGAAATTCAGGTAGAACTTCATGTATTTAAAGTATTTAGAGGAATTCAAAATCTGCTGTACGCCGTTGCATAAATAAAATCTGCTGCTCTTCCTATAATTACACAGATAGAAATTCTTACTGTGCTTCCCCGAAAGCTGCTACTCCGAGTCATCGGTAAAACGTCTGTGTGATGTGTCATGTCATCCTCCACCAATAGTAATTGTCATTTATAATATTTAAGCTCCTAATACTTGATTGGTATCCATGATGTTGAAGTTTTGATTTTCAGTGGGAAAGCCTAATGGCAAAAACTTTGATATATATACTGTATCGTGCCTCAATGTTCTTTAAATATTTATTTCATACACTTCTCGAAACGGATTCTTTAATAATGTAATCTTTTATCATCTACTCTTCAAACTGTTGATGTAGTTACAATGGCTGATTGGATTACTTTTTAGAGAATATCAAGTCAAAGGAACGTATGAAGGTCGTTGAGAAAGATTTAGTTACATACCTAACCCGTGCATTTTCATTGTTTATTGGTTTTCGTTTTTCTGCCCGTTCTTTAAAGGATGCGTCGATACTACTTGCGGACATTAGTACATGTTTTCTTCCTTCAGAATCATAAACAAACTTTTGATATGAAGCGCTTAAACACTTTAATACGGTATGTGTATTTTGTTGCAATCGTTCAATAGTTTTACCGGACTTACAGAGTATATATTTTCTTTTTCCTAAACACATCTTAACTGAAGACAGATGAATGGAATATACTTCATGTTGACATAGATTGTTTATTCATGATAGAACTCACTGCTACGAGTATATTTATATTATCAGTTTCTAGTAAGTTCCTGACTTCTCCTGAGAAAGTCCAAACTTATTTCTCTTTCTTCTTATGTTTTTTTTTATTTCATTTTATTTCCATTGAATTTATTTTTTTGCTTGTATTTCTGGCCCTTATTTCATGTGTTGCTGTGTCACTTGCTGACGTTCTGTAGCAAATTTCTCAATATTTTATGCTGACTTTAACTTTTCATGATAATTATTGTCTTTTTCCTGTTGTTCGGAGCGAGCAGCTTTTCTCTGTAACAGAGAAATCATCTGCATTACCTGTTGTACATTTTAAAATCAGAATAATTTATCGCTGTACCCTAGGCTTTCATATACTTTAACTCACCTTTGCCGCGACAATCACTGCCGATAGTTATTTGAATCATCTATGATGATGGGAGTGAATGATTTGTGTGAATTGTAAAACACAATAGCTAAGTGATAGAGACGAGTGCTGTAAATTTCCTCCTGCACATATAGAAGCCAATTTCAAGTATTTATATTGAAGGCAACTTGAACACAAGCAGCAACAATGATAAAAAACCTTTGTAAATCTGTTTCATAATAGCCTTGTTTGTTTAATTTATCTCTCTACCCCTCCGTCACACGCTATCTTCAATTATGAGTTACAAGAACTATGTTTGTCATTTTATCTTTTAGTGAAGAAAAAGCAATACCCACACCGCTTGGCATCCGAAGTGAAAAGTGATGGCGTTGAACAGGGCAAAGGATAATGTCTACCACTGAAGGTGAGCTTGGATGAATTTGAAATCAGAAAGTAAAGAATTTGAACTAATACCGGAAGGTATATGATCCATCTTTCAGTTCTACAAAGCCACTAACCTGGAGTGATACAATTTAACAAACCTCCTAGAATAAAAGCGGTTTATAATGACCTCATTAAGATTCAAAACTGAAGCGCAGGATTTCGGAACAAATAATTTTTTCTACACTAAGCACAAGGCCCGAAATTAGGGGGGAGGGGCCAGTCGATTAGATCGGCCCAGTACGCAACTGGTACTTAATTTATCGACCCCGAAATGATGAAAGGCAAAGTTGACCTCGGTAGAATTTCGGAACAAATAATGTAAAGGAAGTATTCTGACCAGCATTCTAATAATTTTGCTAATTTGTCACCCGGGGGAACGAAAGGGAAAAACATCATATGTATTTAATGTATTCATTAAATTCACATATACAACTTTCATTTTAATAGAAAATTATGGAATCCAAGATATCAAACAGATATTCTATTACCAGGGAATTTTAACTGAAAACAAACATACAAAGTATTATGTATATTTTACATTTTATGCATATTTTTATAAAGAATAATGAAATAAAATAAAAATATTTTGTCATATGCATGTTACCAAAATATTTCTCCGCTATGTACAGAATAATTATTTATCATAGTTAAAAATATTTTATATTTAAGAATAATGTAATATGAAAACTATTAATATTCTGTTTGTTAAATTAGATGAATTTTTAGAAAAATGTTAATTTTTTTCAATTGCAATTTAATTTTGAAATAAAATGAATAAATAACGTAATCAATGTCACATTGAACCGAATATGTAAGGTTTTATTTAGATTTTGTAATTTTTATAGATATTTTCGATCTAGTTTGAATTTGCAATCAAATTTGAATTTTTAAAAGAGACTTTGTAAGACAAGCTAAAACGCAGAAAATGGTCAACAGGCATGCGCTGATGTGTTGCAAACGGTAGTAAGTAGGAGTCTTCATCCTCGAAAGAATATTCGATGACCACAAATCGATTGGAAGCTAGTTTTTCGAGATTGGTGCTGAAGCCTTGAAAGAAAAGAGTTAAACAACAGCAGCCGTAATGCTGATGTAGTTTAACTCGTTTTCTCCGTTTGGAACGAGCCGGAGCTTTACCAATTGATATCTGAAAAGTTCGATGAAATAACCCATGAACACTGCGATAGCTTCTACCTAAAGATGCTCGGTTACGTTGACCGGTCTGAACAAGTGGAGGTCAAAAAAGAATGATCCTTTTTTTTGTATTTTTTGCGTATGTTTGAACAGTTCATTCAAGATAAGTTTTACATTTTTACAAACTGCAACTGTGTTTTTGCGAGAAACATCTCAGGATAGCTAATAAACCTGGTGTGAATTAAATCAACAATTATTGATCATAACTTTTAAATATAATGGTAATTTCACCCCTCCTCCAACGTTGCATAGGATTACTTAAAAGCGCTAAGTTTATGCTACATCATCCCTCCCGCCATGGTATGTCTTTTAACTAGACTGTCTATTGTACATGGCATGCACGTATCTTAGATGACACGTGGACGCATTCAGGCAGGTCGTTATTTCCGGATTAGTATGAGCTCGTTTTTTCTTTATGCCTACGTGTGGTGAATTGGTATTAGTAATCGTATTATGCAAAAGTAATGCTCATAAGTTCTTGATAGCTGCAGAGTTTTCATTCCAGAACTATGCTATTCGAGCTTTCTATTCGAACTTTACCCAAGAGTGACCTTAAAAGAACCAGTCCGTTCGATTTGAGGAGATACAAATTGAACAATTTTTTAACAAAAAAAGGGACTTCATAAAACGGTTATAAAGAGCAAAGAGTTTATTATTCGAGTTTATCCAACTAGAGTTTGTTGTCCCAAGTTCGGGGTTAGATCGAAGTTTGAGTAACAGTGGACTCTACTGGACGAGTTAGATAAGATAAACATGTATTCCCTGACGGCTGATGTAGTTTAACACTTTTTCTTTTCAAGGCTTGAGCACCAATTTCGAGAAACTAGCTTCGAATCGATTTGTGTTCATCAAATATACTTTCAAGGATGAAGACTCCTACTTTCTACCATTGGCCGTTTTCTGCGTTTTAGTTTGTCTTACAAAGTCTCTTTGAAAAATTCAAATTTGATTGCAGAGAATTCAAATTTGATGGCAAAGAATCCAAACTAGATCGAAAACATCTATATAATTCTAATTACTGTTTTTCCAAACACGAATTACCAAATATTCTTTCCTACTCTAAGCACAAGGCCCGAAACTTTTGGGATGGGCTTGACATCAGTACCCAAATGGTACTTAATTAATCGACCCTGAAGGGATGTGAGGCAAAGTCGACCTAGGCGGAATTTAAACTCAGAACGTAAAGACAGATGAAATACCGAAACGCATTTCGCCCGCGTGCTAACGCTTCTGCCAGTTCGCCGCCTTCAAATATTAATAAGAAATGCAACATTCCTTACAGAGAAGTAGACAAGGACGCAGAGAATGATGGAAGCTGATAAAAATACATAAAATATACGAATACAATTCGACGAAGACATACACAAGAACAACTTTCTCAAGAGCTGCGAGGAATATGCTGAAAAGCATAGAGAAGTATAACAGATTCCTAAATAACATTTAATAATTTACAGAAGAGCATTCTCAAGCAAACCAACGACATTCTCAAGAACAATGCCTTCAGCTAATATTTCAACAAAATATTAATAGCCGAATAAGATAGGTCAAAAAGCTATTTTTAGTGAAATAATAGGAAAATGGTTCGCTGACGAGAAACGTAAATTTAAATAATTTGTACAATGAAAAATCGTTTAATGCAATATATGTAGCCTTCTCAAAATGCAAATAGAGGTAACTTTAAAACGATGAAATTCTTTTAAATGTACTTTATATTTAAACTCAACGTACACACACATATATATAAATATATGTACTTGCTTGTATATGTACTCACACACACACACATACATACATATATTATATATATATATAAACTGATATTATAAAATGACAAAGAATTTAAATTTTGCTCGTTGAGACTTTGAATAGTTCGATATCTGTCAATTTGTTCATATTAACGAGCAAAATTTAAATTCTTTGTCATTTTACAATATCAGCTTATATATATATATATATATATATATATATGTGTGTGTGTGTATATAATATAATATATATATATATATGTGTGTGTGTGTGTGTGTGTGTGTGTGTGTGTGTGTGTGTGTGTGTGTGTGTGTACATATACAAGCATGCACATATATTTATATATATGTGTGTGTACGTTCAGTTTATATATAAAGAACATTTAAAAGAATTTCATCGTTTTAAAGTTACCTCTATTTGCATTTTGAGAAGACTATATATATTGCATTAAACGCTTTTTCATTGGACAAATTATTTAAATTTTGCGGCAACTTCTCGTGTTCCAGTGTAACACATGCGCAAAAGGGAAAACTTGTTTCCAATTTCTTGAAAGTGTGGAACTAGATATTAACGGATTTTCGGAAAAAATTGTTATCGGCCAGTTATTTATATAAATATATATTGTACATATTTGTAAAAATAGTATACAGTACATGCTTGAACAAAATGTCCACCTAATATGGATACTCCTACACCTAATTAATCAAAACTTTTGTTTCAGTTATTGTTTGTATTGCGTGTAGAGATCAAAATTGAAGAAAATTTTGCCTAAAGTTGTTTTCAGAAATCCAATATTGTGTTGCAAATTAAAACGGTGTCCTGCAACAGATATAACGTTTACGTACAATTTCTAGAGTTTCAATCAGAGAGTACTCTATAACTGCCCAAAATATTTCAGAGGCCGCATTGTCGAGTGAAAATTCATTATAAACTAGAAGTAATGGTGTCGGGGCAAGGATGGAGTCAGAGTCGATATTGAATTAGTTTAATTTTTCCGGTATAAGTGTGACTGTGAGAGTGTGTGTATGTATGTATGTATGAATGCATGCATGAGAGTATGTGAGTATTTATGCATAGAGGTGTGCGTGAGCAAATGATGTGAAACATCGAACATCAGGTAGTATTACACAATTTAAATCCTTATTGTATTTGAATAAAAAAAATAAAATTCATGATTCGAAAATACTACCATCAACAATGGAGGTTTGGAATGGTGGAGAATGAGACAAATATACGTGCAAATTGCCGATAAAAATTGTAGAACTACTTCCTTTTAACAAATAATTAATCCTCATGTCTATCCCTGCCCATGTATAATCAAAGCGAATTGCGTTTCTACTTTCAGACGTGTAAATAAAGAAAAAAGACCTGTAGTAAACACGATCTTTTGCCAAATCGAAATACAGAGAAGCATAAAGAATGTCTGAGTATTTGTTTACAGCAGTGCTGCAGCAGTTTGTTTAGCAAGTAATCCTCTAACTCTCTGATACAAATACTCTAAGCAAATTATAAGAATAGTTTTGATCAGTACCAATATTTATACTGAGTTACATACTAGATTTTCTTATTCAGTACAATTTCGTTCACTTAATACTTAAACACATAGCTACTTATAATGTTGAATTTGTTGTCTTTTTTTAACCACAGCCTTTCCTATCTGCTGTTTCTGTTTCTTTCTCTGCTTTCCTCCATTACCACGTGTAACAGTCGGAAAATAAACCGTTTATTTATCAGTAACCTATATAAAATGGTTCTTGTAAACCTCATAATTTTCTTTATGTTAATATGCTCCAAAATACATCTTGTCAGATATATGGTATTTTCTAGAAGTACGTGCGTGCATTTAAAACAAGACAGCGAATACAAATTGTATCACCTTTCCATTACATCTGTAACTGACCAAATGGTGGTTGACTGTTTATTTAAATAAAAACAAATACGAAAAGATGCAGCACTGAAATCTAATTTTTTCACCAATTCATCTCGGTTTGTACACCATGTGCATTTTTGTTATTTATATATTCCAACTCGATAAAATATCATAGAATAATGAATTGAAATATGCTTCTTTTTGTGAAGCACATCAATAAGGTGACATCATACAGAAAGTTAGTAAACGTTAATGAGTTCATGTGCTTTTTATTTGTAAGAAAAAGACGAAATAATGCATAAGCCTCTCTCAAATGAAGGTGTACACTTATGACTTCAGATTCTTCTTCTGCCAGAGCACAAGAAATTATGGGAACTCACGTAAGTAACGTATCAATACGTTTTCTGCTATTGCAATTCGAAATTTAACGTTATGGTTTACTATCCTATGTCATACTGTACGATGGTGAGCGTAGTAAAGTGTTATCAATTAATGTGCATCAGTGGTTTGTTTCGATTTAACCTCAACATTTCTTTGTATCATGAAAGACGTTCTTGGAATGACCTTTGCCTTTTTTGCCTATTTATGACTACTTCATCCTATGTGCGTTGTGCTTCTTCTTGTGAGATAACATTGTATTATTTGGGGGAGATTTGGTAGGTGTATCTATCAGGTTGAGTAGTCACGTTGATACTACCTAGTTAATAAATAAATATTACTTTAAAATATTCAACTCACTGCTCTGGTAAAAATCCTTAAAGAAACAAATTTCACTTCAGCCAACAAGGATATTTATACTATGATGAAGAAAGCTGCTTTTCAATTAGATTCAGTCATGTAACTTTTACAAAAAAAAGCAATTGTTAATCTCTGCAAAGACTAGAAAATTCTTATAAATTCCTATTTCAATAAGTTTTTTATTTATCAAAATTGTTTTCCAAGAATTTTAATTATTTTTAAAACTTTCAAATTCATGATTTAATCATAAAACTAATGTTTATCTAATACAGTTTAAGATAATTATAGCGTCGGCATAACAACTGAAAAGTACCTCACACCCGACATTTGTTTCCTCATATCTTTCTGAAAAATAAGTATCATTAATGCAATTTTCAACAAATGCGTTTCAGATGATGTAGATAACAACTGTGTTGGAGTTTAACGTAAAAAGAATTGTGGAGTGGGGCCTGATATTTCATGCATCTCACTTTCTTTCGTCACACGTTCTAATGATTTAGAATACACGTATATATATATAGATATATTTAAATTTTGGGGACTATACCACCGTTTTCCGAAGTTTTAATCTCATTTAATTATCCGCATTTTATGGAAGTTATGAGAAATAAAGTTGCGTTTTCTAAATTATCCGAAACTCTTCTCCTCTCTCCCTGAAAATTATTTTATAACAAATTCTGATATTTCCATGATTTTCATTAAAAAATACCCATTTTCAAAAAGATTAGGAAAATTTTTCTGAGGCGGGGGGAAATTTATGTAGTTATGACCTAAATTTATTTACAAAGTGAGTGATTCCTATTAGGTGAATAATGGCTACAAAGGCACATTAGACGTAGTACATGAGAACAATTATTCAAATTGTGGATCGAATGTATGGAATATCATTTAGCGTTTTTCTGCTACTGCAAGTAAATGAATAAATCAAAAAGGAATGTAATGTTATTCTCCATAATCACAATTTTTCTATACATTTCAAATGTTCTCAACGATAAATAATTAAAAAATATCCTAGGTGCAAAAAACAGAAAAAAATCAATACTGAAAATAGTACAATACTGAGGTTGGAATGGAATTATTATTATTATTATTATTTTAATTTTTTTTTTCATTTGTATGAAACTTATAATGAAATTAATCTTCAGTAGATGTAAACGATACTTTCCATGCCGGAAGTAAATCTTGAAACAAGTCAATGATGTTGAAAATTGAGTGTTTTGGTATAGGAATGAAACACGGAAAGCTTAATCCTCGGTGTTTGAGTTCTACTTCATATATGCTGACATTTACCTTCAAAATATGTTATTTCAACGAGGTGAATATTATTTTACACATTTCACGTTAATTATGAGAAACCGTGACTTTGACACGTTCAGTATATGTTGAACTTGTTAAGCTTCAGTGAATGAGTAACAAAATGCTAATAGCTATGATTTTGCAAAGATTTCCTTATTAAAAGATATGAAAAATTTAGAAATATTGAAGCTAGTTGTGTGTCGAATTCGTAGGAATCTTGAAAGAACTGCTATCAGCAGATAGTAGGTAAAAAATGATTCCTCATATCTGAAAACTTTTAATGTGTCTGTTATGGAAAAAATTTTCATAGAGGTTGTATCTGATGCTTTTGTGTGTTGACCAACACTACATAAAATACTAACTGCCTGCATAAAATAACAACACTAAAAAAAAAGAACACAAGGTAGCATTAACTACAGAGCCAAGAAAAACATACGAATCTATTGCTTGACATGAGAACTTGAATAATTATATTATGCAATAAGAATATCTACATTTGTCAATGACAGTTTAGTTCAAACATCTTCAATGAACGTAGGCAATATGTCTGCATGAAAAATATCTTGCTCTGTAAATTGCATATAACCGTGCCAATGGCTGATAAAGCAATGCAATACATTTAAAAAAATTCTTTTTTTACATGTATTATATAAGGCTTACTGTAACTGCTTCTGCTGTAGAATATTTATGTTTCTGCATTTAAAAAAATAAAATAGAATTTTCACTTTGGATCACAAAATTTCTGCAACGCTATTACTAAAGTGTAGTTAGGTCTAGTCCTTCACAATAAACAATGTTTTTCTTACTCAGCTGCATTTAAAAAAAATACACATTTTCTAATATAGATTTTTTTCTTTAGCTCTCCATGTGATGTAATCATTTATACTGCAACGTGCATACAAATATGTTTCGTGTTTGTCTACATGTCCCTATGTTATATATATTGCTAAGGCGACCAGCTGCCAGAATCGTTAGCACGCCGGCCAAAATGCTTAGCGGTATTTCTTCCAGTTTCACGTTCAAATTCCGCCATGCTCTCTACATTGCCGTTTATGTCTTTCCAGGTCGACAAATTAAGTACCCGAGGAGCACCGGGTTCTATGTAATCGACTATCCCCACTCTCCCAATATCTCAGGACTTGTACCTATAATGGAAAAGATTATTTGAAATCCTCTTGCAAAGTGTGTATATATATATATATATATATATATATATATATATATATATATATATATATATGTGTGTGTGTGTGTGTGTGTGTGTGTGTGCGTGCGTGTGTGTGTGTGTATGTGTGTGTGTGCGTGTGTGTGTGCATATAAAGCTATATTAAATCTCTGAGTGAGATATAAACAGTAGCAGTACAAAGTCGTACCATATAGTTGCCAACCAAGCGTGGTATCCTATACAGGACAGTGCTAATGACGTTTACAGCTCTTCCAAAACATCTCTTCCAGTTGGCGAGTTTCTGAGCGGTTACCCATTTTCATCGTGTGTTAATCACAAGCTAATATTATATGCTTTTTCCAGCGACAATAGGAGACATAAGCTATATTAAATCTTCGAGCGAGATATAAACAGTAGCAATAAGGAATCGTAACATAATTGTTTTTTATCACTAGGTTGTGATTAACACACGCTGAGAACTGGCAACCACACAGAAACTCGAGTCCATGTGTGTCACGTAAAGCTAGAGATGGGGGCGATGACCCCTCTTCGCAAATACTAATCGGACACAGAAAGTGGGTCGTTAGCCAGCTAGAAGAGATGTTTTGCTGGGGCTATAAACGTCAATAGCACTGTCTTCTATAGGACGCTACGTTTGCTTGGCAATTATATGTTATGATATATATATATACAAGGAGAGAGGGAGAGAGAAAGACAAAGAAATATTTCACAAGTTTTTATTTCCACCAATTCTGTCCTTTGTAATGCCTGATCTCAAAACTTCATTCGGTTTTGAATTAAATATACGCTGCTGGCAATACTTTTCCCGTCTAAATGTTTTGTGCTAAGATTTGAAAAAAAAAAGTGATAATCTTGTGGTACAAGTTTTTTTAAATATCATAGGTGTGCCATTTTACCCCATGAAACTTATTCAGGAACATTTGCTAGTGAATTGCACAGTGTGAGTTCGAATATTATATGAAAAATAGACTATTATCTGCAACTTAATAAAGCTAGACATTTTCTCTCCAAAGTAGTCTTTTAGTGGCGAAGTAAATAACAACCGATATCAGAAGCGATTGCTACCTTTGACTTTTAAAGTACTGGAATGAATAATTTCTTTCTATTCTACCTGACAGCAAAATTTACTTGTGTATATCCTCATTTTTTTGCCAGTTGGCATTCTGCGACGACATCCCTCACTCCAGTTCTATCCCTGATCTCCTAGTTCTGTATATGATCTCTTAGTGAGATTCCCAACATCGACCTTTCCATGGCTCTCTGCACCGTAAGCAGATGATGTTGTTCTCTCTTTGTCAATGCCCAAATTTCACATAAGTATATCCTTGCTGGCAAGACTGTGCTGTTGAAGAGATTGGCGCGAGTTGTCTTGTCTAGGACCGTCTTCAGCACATCCTTCACCGATTTGAAAGCTTTCCATCCTGCTCTTATCTGTCGCAAGATCCACACGCAAAGCTGCACTGAGCCGGTCATGTCACAAGGTGCACAGACAATCGGTGGACCCGGGCAGTTGTCGAGTTGTACCCGCGCAAACGGAAGAGACCACTCAGAAGACCTCCTGTTAGGAGGGAAGTTGATTTAAGAAAGATGTTTGGAACAATGTGGAGGAGAGTGGCGAGAGTGCGAGGGGAATGGGGCAAAAGCTATGGCCAGCGGAGTCGACTCGGCACCAGACAGCCTGTCCGATCTATGTGATCCATAATTAGTGATTAATCTCTGCCTGCAGATCTTAATTATACTGTATAGAATGCGTTTTCATTCTCCAGTCGTAAACCGGTTCTTAAAATGGTTATTTTTGGTTATGTGTATGTAGTTATTAACTGCAGTCAAATATTTGTGACAATCTGCTGCTGTAAGAGCTTAAAGAACTTATTTTCCTCACTTGAAAACATTTCTCAATTCCTTTAAATTATTATGAATTGCCGTAATGTTGACATTAACTTCCATGAAATCTCTCTCACTCACTCAATTTCCCTATCCTTCTTTCTCTCTCTCTTTCGCTCTCTCTCTTTCTCTCCCACTCTCTCTATTTATCTATCTATCTCTAGCTCATTCATAAACCAAATTGAAATTCTGCACGTTTAATTTTTTCAAACCAGCACCTCCAGGTTCTTTCATTTGCTCACTGCTTCTATACTATAAACCTTTAGAACATTTTTGACTACTGTACATATATTACAACTGCGAAGAAATTAATTATAACGTGATGAATATGCCCTGCATTTTGTTTTGAACAGAATAAGTACAAAAACGTTTCCCAAGCCTCTAGCGATTTTGCCGTATAACCGCCCAATTCTCCATGGATTTACCAGATTTTACATATACACATACACACATAGAGGCGCACGCGCACACACATACACACACGCTCCTCTTTTATACAATATTGTTTCTGCATACCAAGAATCATGCAACATCTTTGCAGCAATTTGTGGCATAAATATTGGGCATTGGCAACAACTTTAATCATAATACTGTTATCAATGATAATAATGATGATGATTTCAAATTTTGGCAGAACACCGGTAAGTACGTGGAAGGAGTAAGTCGTGTACATCAACTCCAGTGCTCAATTGGTAATTATTTTATCGATTCCGAAACGATGACAGGTAAGATGGAAGAAATGTCGGGCACACTAAGGATTCTCCTTGCATGCTACCTGAATAGTAATAGTAATAATAATAATAATAATAATAATAATAATAATAATAATAATAATAATAATAATAATGACACTTTCCATCATACCCAGCAAAATAAGCTGTGGGTTTTCTCATCATCATCATCATCATAATAATAATAATAATAATAATAGTAATAACAATCATCCAACAAAAATCCAAAACTTTAAAAAATATAATATAGAAACCATATTTGACATCGATACCACCATAGAAACCATAAAAAAAGGTATGTGCTAAAGCTGCCTGCATAACAATGCATGAAATCGCGTTTGATTCTTCAAAGACAACAACATATTAAAAAATAACCCGAAAACGTTTTACAGGAATATAGGAAAAATACTTGTTACGGTTAAGTCTGTCCTATCTAAAGAAGAAGTGCAGGAATGTGGGAATAAAATTTGGGCAGAAGTAAAAACACACAATGGATTAATAGAATATCTACAGACTTAGAATCTTTAGAAGAACAAAAGTAGGAGTGTATCAAGGTAGAGGATGTAAGATCTGCTCTCAGGAAGTCAAGCAAATGGAAGTCTCCCGGAAAGGATAACATTCCTAACTTCTGGTTGAATGCCTTCCCAAACGACACAAAAACTTGTCAATAGCCTGGATAGAATATAAAAACACTTTTGATAGTCTACCACATAGCTGGATTAAGAAATGTCTGGAAATGTATAAAATTGCACCTATTCTGCGAAGTTTCTTGTCTGTATGCATGCCAACACTATGGAATGACCACAAAGAAAAAGATGGCATAGGCATACCCCAGGAAACATCTCAGAAAATAACAAAGCAACCATACTCTAGGATGTGCCAACACACAGATAGATGGATCAAAGCTAATAGGCCAGATATAGTTGTCAGAAACTATCAACAAAATAATGCCTTCTAATCGGTATTGGAATCCTCACACATGGCAATGTTTCTCTAAAAGAAGCGGATAAACTATCAAAATAAAAAGAAATAGAGATAACCTAAATATGAAGCCTGGAAACAGAAACAATCCCTTTAATACTAGGCGCATTAGGCATGATTAAAAAATCATACAGCCAAATACATATCTAAAACATCAGGACTTACGAATATGTATAACGCATAAAATAGCACTGATAGGCTCTGCGCACTCACTACATGAAGCACTTTGACACCACCGAAGAAAGCCCGAGCACATAGTAGTTCAGTGAAAGCATGTGGTAGCGCTCAACATTGACTGGATGGAATAAAACCCAAGCAGTAAATACACGGGCGATATCATCATTCCCGCCTGGAACTGGAATCATAAATAAGCAAAACAAAGAATTGATGGGTATGAGTAAGAGTCACGCAAACAGTTGACAGTACTTGGAGTGTTACACCCCAAGAGTGACACTGGTAGGTTGTACTTGTCCAGAATGAAGGGTAGAAGAGGTTTGATCAGTTGTCAGGGATTATGGTGAAGCAGAGGAAACAGCTTAGGTGGTTTGTATAAATGGCATGGAATCGTTGAAGTCCTGCATGAAATTGATACTTGTGTTAAGAATGTAAAACTTAAAGAAAAAGAACACTAACAAAAGATACGAGCTCCAAGAAATATAGAGACAGCCTGTAGTTATGGATGCGGAAGAGTGACCTGAAGATAGAAACAAGCATTTATATGCACGGCAGCACAAGGACTGAGAATAAATTATGTGAAATGCAGAATTGATGACACAACTGAGAGCGACGACATGACAATGTGGCATGACTGATTTATTGGGAGCTTTGTGGAAACAATGGCCTTCAAAGATCAAAGATGTAGTATGACAAAATCCCAGAGGGAGTTACTGAGAATGAAGATTAGAAAATCCTGATTCTGTGGGACGCAATGATAGATTGTGACCATTTTATTAGACATCGGAAAGCTAAAATTGCTGTAGGGAACAGAAAAGAAAAAAAAGCATGCCTGGTAATCGACATATCATGTCCCGGTGCCAATAGGATCGAAGATGTGGGAAGGAGGCTGGTTGTGGGTAATGATGAGAGTGGACGTGATACCAGTAGTTATTGACGCGCTTCGAGATGTCCTCACTCAACTACGAACGTAGCTCAAAAAATTGGTATGAATGTAAAGATAGAACACCCAAAGAAATCAGAGTTGTTTGGAACTGCAAGAATTCTCCGCAGTGTTGTTGAAGTTTCATCAGTAGATAAGTGTGACCTTAGTCTGCTGGCTGTGGACAGCTGACACTTTCTTTCATACCCAGAAAAATAAGCTGTTTTCATTAAATAACAATAATAATAATCCTTTCTACTATAGGCACAGGCCTGAAATTAGTGGGAAGGGAATAGTCGATTACCTCCATCCAGTATTTGACTAGTACTTATTTTATCGACCACGAAAGGATGAAAGGCAAAGTCGACCTCAGCAGAATTTGAACTCAGAACGTAAACGTAAAGTTGGACAATATATACCGCTAAGCATTTTGCCCGGTGTGCTAACGATTCTGCCCGCTCGCCACTTTAAAAATAATAATAATAATAATAATAATAATAATAATGATAATAATAATAGCACAACATGGATGTGGTACACCGGGCTCCCTATACAAAAACATATCTAATCCAATAACATCGATGGAATTAGGCAACAGAACCGGTGGAAGATTTGAACGAAGCGGTCTTTTAACGAAGATAATTTTTTTTTTAAATATTTGTTATTCTTAAAAAATGAAATTTCACTGCAATACAAAGCACAGGTCCTCCTATGCACGATGTCTCAATGAAACAGGTGCGATCACACACGCAAAACCAACACCGGAAAGTTTACAAACTATATAAAAAAGAAATGGAACAAAATAGTAAGTACATATATTGAATAATTACGCATACACTCGAACGTGTACACAATGATATATACGTTTTGATACCCATAGAACTACACATGCATCTTAATGTTTACACAACTACGTGAAAATCACAGGACACACTCACGCATACGAAAACACATATCACAAACGAAGCAACACCAAAACTTTTTTCTTTCTTTCTTCTTTATTTATTTTAATTTTGTGAACAAACACAGACAGTGACCCATTCATAAGTTTAAAACGCCACACACACACACACACACAAAATACACTATGCCCGGAGATAAATCTATCAACAAAAAAAATACAGATGAATACCGATCTGCTAGCCTTAAAAAACTACGCTACGAGCAATGTTTACATGCTGAGAACTCGGTGACGGTGTTGTCTCAAAAACTGACCCTAAACAGACAAATCCGTCCCCTAATGTCAACGCCAAAGCTCGTCATGCCTCAATGATAACAAGGTAGATCACAAACCAGATTGGTCATCGACCGAATCACAAAGGGCTTACTCGAAATAGATCTGCTAGCCTTAAGAAGCTACGTCACGAGAGCTCGGAGACGGTGTTGTCTCAAAAAATTTACCATAAACAGACAGATCCGTCCCCTAGCGTCAACGTCGAAGCTTGTTATGCCTCACTGTTAATAAAACAAGATATAAACCGGAATGGTCATAGACCGCATTATAAAGGACCACTTACTCGGATAATGAACCAGATCCGAGACGAGAAATCTGCTACTGGTTCAAATCTTCCCGACACACAGGAGCTGGAAGTACCCCACAACCGGAATATTCCAACAGATGGCCATCCATGCTCGTTATCAAATAACCAAAAGAAAAAGAATGAAAAATGGTCTAGGGAAGATAATAAAGAAGTTCTTACAGCCTTCTACCATGCCATATATTTCCCTACAGATAAATCTAATACTGTACAAACCTACTTAAACTGGAGACAGAAACACCTTGAAGTAAGACGCTACATAGACAGTAACAAACTTGCCAATGTCAGAAGAAACATTATGAAAAAAAAATTACTAACTGAAATAGAGATTGACCAGATTAAGCAAGCAGTAAAGGATAAAAAGAATGAAACGGCAGCTAAAGAAGATACTACAGAGGAAATAATTATAAACCAGCCCAAGGCTGATGAAAATACAGCAATGATTGAAAGAGTTAAGGTAACTGATAGGCAAAGTGAAATATTCTCTGAACCAACCATAAACACTAAGGCAGGTGAAAATCAAATAGATGAAGGAAGTCATACAGAAATCGACGCAACAGAACTACATGATCTAAAAAATCAAATCATGATTGAATGGCTGAAAATTAAAGAAACTAGTATGAATGAACGCGACACTCTCCCCAAAATTCGCAATTCTAACCAAAACCTGAAAATAATTGGTAAAATCCGCCTTGCACTTAAGGATATAATTTCAGCTAATGATGTTGATATTACAGATCTCAACCACCTGTGCTATGCATCCGCAAGAATCTCAACGATTCTATGTGGTGAAAAGATTAGAAAAAGACAACACTCCCACAAAAAGCCTTCTTGGCAAGAACGCATTCAACACCAAATTAAGCTGCTTAGATCTGACATAGAATGTTTGAAAAACCTTAAATTTGACAAGAGTATCAAACCTACAAAGACCCAAAAACTAAAGAAAAAATATAATATGAAAACCATAGTTGACATTGATGCCACCATAGAAACCATCAAGCAAAAGGTATGTGCTAAAGCTGCCCGCATAGCAAGGTATGAAAAGCGTGTTAGATTCTTCCGAGATAATAACGTGTTCAAAAATAACCCCAAAAATTTCTACAGGAAGATAGGGAAAACACCAGTAACAATAAAGTCTGTTCCGTCAAAAGAAGAAGTGCAAGAATTTTGGAATAAAATCTGGGCAGAAGATAAAACACACAATGAAAAGGCCCCTTGGATTCATAGAATATCTACAGACCTAGACTTCTTAGAGGAGCAAAAGTGGGAGGGGGTCAAGGTAGAAGATATAAGATCTGCTCTCAGGAGGTCAAGCAAATGGAAATCTCCAGGAAAGGATAAAATTCCTAACTTCTGGTTGAATGCCTTCCCAGAAAGCCATGAACTGCTAACAAAACTTTACAACGATGTTTTGCAAAATCCTAGTTTGATGCCCTCTTGGCTAGTTAATGGTTTAACATTCCTGCTTCCAAAAAATGAGGAAACAAACGAACCAAAAAATTATCGACCCATAACCTGCTTAGCAACAATGTATAAGACGCTAACATCTGTCCTAACCGAGTACACCTATCGTTTTTTTAATAGAAAGTAACATATTCCCTAATGAGCAAAAGGGATGTAAACGTGGATCTTATGATTGTAAAGATCAGCTACTCATCAATAAGATGATCTTAGAAGATTGTCACAAGCGACACAAAAACTTGTCAATAGCCTGGATAGACTATAAAAAGGCCTTTGATAGCCTACCACATAGCTGGATTAGGAAATGTCTGGAAATGTATAAAATAGCTCCTACTCTGCGAAACTTTTTATCTGTAAGTATGAGATCATGGAGAACCACACTGATGTTGAACAATGACAATGAATCTCTAAATGCTGGAGATGTAAGAATTTCATGTGGCACTTTCCAGGGTGACTCACTATCACCACTCCTCTTCTGTCTAGCCCTAATACCGCTCTCAAAATTGCTCAATGATGCACAGTATGGTTATAAAATATTTGATAAAAATATAAATCATCTCATTTACATGGATGATTTAAAGCTCTTTGCAAACAATTACCAACAACTCAAAGGCCTACTAGCGATTGTTAAACAATTCAGTGATGACATCAGGATGCAATTTGGCCTTGATAAATGTGCAAAAGCTACCTTTATCAAAGGAAAAATGACAAATACATCTAATGTGAACCTTGACCAGCAAAATGTCATAAAAGAGTTAGAACCAGCGGAGAGCTACAAATACCTAGGGGTAATTGAAGGGGACAATATCAAGCACTCAGTGATGAGGGAAAGGATCAGAAGAGAATGTTATCGCAGGGTGAGAGCAATACTGAAGACAGAGCTGAACGCGAGAAACAGGACCGAAGCGATCAATGATCTAGCCATACCAGTCGTGACTTACAGTTTCAACATTGTTAACTGGTCAATTACTGAAATATGTAATGTTGACAGAAAAATACGAAAACTGTTGACAATGCATAGAATGCACCACCCTAAGGCAAATATAGAACGTTTCTATCTGCCAAGAAAATAGGGAGGCCGAGGACTTCTACAGCTGGCATTATCGATGAAGGTACCCACAATTGGCCTAGACACCCATCTGAAAAACTCTGAGGACTGGATGCTAAAACTTGTCTTAAAATATGAAAGCAAGAAATCGTCTTATTCAGTAACAAAACAGGCAAAGGAATATCTAAGTGAATTCCAATTGCAACAAATTCAAGAATTAGACGAACTAGAAACACCTGCAGAAAAAGCTAAGCGCTTGAAAACCCGTGCTAAAATTGCTGCCTTAGATATTATGACTGAGAAATGGCATGGAAAACCTCTCAATGGCAAATACCCAAAGAGAGCGAATAATGCAGATATTGACAAAGCCCTTACCCACCAATGGTTAAAGGCCTTTGGCTTGAAATCAGAAACAGAGGGGTTTATCATAGCAGCCCAAGATCAATGCCCACCTACAAAGAACTACCAGGCCAACATATTAAAGAACGGCAGCTCCCCATTATGTCGTATACGCCAACAACAAAATGAGACCAACGATCATGTTGTCTCCATGTGCAGTCTGCTTGCGCCTACAGAGTATCTCAACAGGCATGATAGAGCTGCACAATATATTCACTTGGTAATATGCAAAAACCTGGACTTGCCCCATGATAAAAACTGGTGGGAACACAAACCACTCCCAGTACTTGAAAATGATCACATTGCACTCCTCTGGAACTTCACCATTCAAACTGACAGAAAGATAGACGCAAATAGGCCAGACATCATACTGAAAGACTTCAGACAAAAATCATGCCTCCTCATTGATATGACTGTCCCAATTGATATAAACGTATCTGTCAAGACCTACCAAAAACTGAGCAAATATAAAGATCTTGAAATAGAAATTAGCAAAATGTGGAATCTGAAGACGAAAACAATACCTATTGTCATAGGTGCCCTGGGAATGACAGCGAAACGGGCTGATTACTACCTAGCTCAGATACCAGGAAACCCCAAAATGGCTGAAGTTCAAAAGATAGTGCTCATGTGAACTGCCCATATCCTACGTAAAATACTGTTTATGTGATCTCAAATTTTAAAGCAAACACATAATTTTCTTATGGTTTCTTAAACATTCACTTGAACAAAACTGTACAAATCCAAATATATGGTACCCTAGGTATAACACCTACATGAACTTCTAACTTGTTGTCTCTTGAAGTCTCTGGTTGAGACTTGGATGATGCTCTTGCTGTCCAAAAAGAGAATCATCGGGAGCTTCTCGGTGGACTTCTTTTGCCTGGCCTTCTTGGGTCTAGAGGAGCCAAAATCCTTCCATTGGAGACTTTGTCTCTTATACTTGGATCATAACAGTTGATCCAGTTTGCTTTCGCCACAGGTCATAAGTGACTCAAATACTCTTGGATTGGAGGTAATGAGCTCAAGCTATTTTCCTGTTATCACTAAAGATCTTCCCTTTGAGCATCTCGGGAGCAAACTTTGCACAAAGTTTGCGTATGTTCAGATGTTTACTATTAATTCCATGTACAGTTGCCACACCAAATTCAAATGGTATGCTTATTGACTATATATGTACACAACGGTCTTCATCCAGAAAAGGGATAATTTTCTCCCTCTCCTTCCTACATCTCTGAACGTCTCATACCTCCTCTCTGTCATCCTTGAATCTCTTGTGCCAGCTAAAACCGGATGCTCAGCCCATAAAAGTTCATTCATAAGCTATCTAGAACCTTTCATAAGATCCTGTAGCACTTCTGCTCTGTTTAACACACAACTTTATTGCATCGTGGGCTCCCAAATTGTCTTCACGTTCCGACTGCATTCTGGAGACTAGTTGGCTGCGAGAGGCATTGTTTTGGTGGGTGTATTCAAAGTGTTGTTACATCTGTCTCCTTCGATTTGGAATAAAAAAAAAACATAGTTGGAAGGTCCCATTAGTACATATATAATAAAGATATACTAAAATTACAATAATGTAGGACAGATATAAACGCCTCTCCTAAAAACAAAAGTCTCAAAACCTGGTATGCACCTAGCATACTGGTCAATATAACGCACATACAGCTACATTCCTATAGATAATGGACGGGAACACAAACCACTACACGTTTCCAAAAATGCTGAACTTAGCATCCTATGTAATTTTAGTGTCCAGACTGATTGGGAGACACAGACTACCAACCATATATCATTTTAACAAGAACATGGTGAAAACATTTGTCTGTTGCATCCCTAGATGTCAAAGTCACCTCTCAAGATTGAGCAAATACAAGGACTTAATGTTAGGAAATTAGAAATTGGAAGAATCTGGTATCTCAGAGCATCATAACCTATTCTTATTTGAGAACTGCAATGTTATTCAAAACAGCAAACAGATATGTAAATCGGATTCCGGCCGCCTTACGTAAATTTCTCTTCGTGTAAATACAGTTTTATTCCTACAATGTTATAAATTTTATAAAAGTGATTTTGTTTTACTCACAAACGTCCGTTTTTCAGTTATATGACACCTCACCTATTACCATCATTAGGCAGAAAATTTTGTCTCTTGACGTCTCTAGTTGAGGCTTGTGTGAAGCAAAGGCAAATGCAAAATATGTTATTATTATTATTATTATTATTATTATTATTATTACTACTACTACAGCTATTATTATTATTATTACTACTACTACTACTACTATTACTACTACTACTACTACTACTACTACTATTATTATTATTATTATTATTATTATTATATATATTATTATCAAAGGATTGACGTAACTCTTCACAATGGTAAATAGACAATACGAGGAGAGAGATGCGATTGCAATAGATATTTTATTCGTTGAACGATATTTCGACAGCTAGTGTGTCTTCGTGGAGTTCAAAGTTAAAAGTGGTGAAAATTCAAAATTATAGAAATTCAAATCCAAAATATGAACGAGAGCAACCAGCGTGGAATAACATCATCAGTTTTCAAATTTCAAGTTTACAACTGGCAAAAGGAAAAAGAAAGAAAAGGAATAAAAAAAAATTAAAGAGAAAAGAAAACAAAGAATATTTAATCAGACTATTTTGTGTACATATGATGAAATTGTCCTGTCATTCTATTCATTCCTTCATGGCGTGATGTTAATAAGCCGCAAATATATTTCTCCTCATGAAATTCTGATTACTGAAATCGTAGCAGATTCAAATATTTTCTGAAAATATACGCTTTCAAGTGTTTCTAAAAATTTCAGCCGTTTGATACAAAATGTTCAGCAAGTTCCATTGAACACCTGTTATTGTGCCTGGCGACATATCTGTGCCCATTAAATCTTTTGTTTAATTGTTCGGTTGTACACCAACATCAATCAAATTTAGTAGAAAGGATTATAATAATAATAATAATAATTATTATTATTATTATTATTATTATTATGATTATTATTATTATTATTAATATTATTATTACTATTATTGATAATAACAACGATAATAATAATAATAATAATAATAATAATAATAATAATAATAATAATAATAATAATATATTGTGGTGTTGAATCTTACGACATAACTCATAACGTTGCCTAACAAGTTTTGAATACAATGTTTAATTGGTTAACTAAACTGTGAGATATTTTCAGAAATGCAGTATATATCTTAAACATTTATATAAAAGAAGTTATTCGAACCACGCACTGGTAGTCATACTTACTCTACACAGTTAATCGTATCTGTAGGAACGACTGCCAGTATAAACCAACGATTAAATATTACTTTATTTCAAAGTTTAATCTAAAGTTTTATTATCATTAAAACATTTGAAACAGCAAAAACTACTGCGTTGTAATTAAAGCAATATTGATTTCTATCCTGTACATTTAATTAGATGGAACCCAGTTAGTTCCACTATGGTCACATACATTCTTAAAAACAGTCAATGGGAAAATAAATATGGAGATAAAATATAGGTTGCATTCATTTTCCTCTGCTTTTATTCATATATATACATTTATATATATATATATATATATATATATATATACGTGTTTGTGAGTCTGAGTTTGTTTTTGGATGTGTTTGTGTGCGCGTGTGTATGCTTTTATATTTTTACATGTAACTGTGTATATATGTAAACGAATACGTATGTGCATTTATATGTGTGTGTGTATATCGTTACATATGCAACCAAAATAACTATGAACGCGTACATAATAAATGAACGCGTACTTAACTTTTTATTATGCACAGATATTTCTGTGTGTGTTTCTGTATGGTTATGTATGTGTACACATACACATATACATACACACACACACACACACACACACACACACACATATATATATATATATATATATATATATATATATATATATATATATATATATATATATATATATATATCCATAGAAATACGTATACATACATGCATACATGTATATATACATATACATATATATGTATATGTATGCATATATATATATATATATATATATATATATATATATATATATATAATTTTTTTTTTAATTATCTAAGGGCGTGTGTTCATCCCATTTACAATGTCAAATTGATACATACGTAACTAAATTTAATGATAGGTTTTGAATTTGAACATTTAGATAACAGGTTAAAAGTGCAAATGAGCCAGACATATGCAGCTGTAGACGTCGTTAGTCATTGATTTTATCGCTTTTATATCAAACTAGGTGTTTTTGATTATAATCGCATAACCAAAGAAGAGAGAAGGTAAGAGCAAATTCAAAGAAATCAGTTATGCATGTTCATCATTGAAATGTATTTTGTTTTTGATGTAAAGTATGGTATTTAGAAGAACCAGAAAGAGAGATAGAATTGATTTTTACTTTCAAAACGACACATTTCAAATTTTCTAGTAATCGCTGATAGCGAAGAAAAATGTAATTTCAGCAATAGTGACTAGTTTTAAGTCAGAGAAACGGAAGGATTTGTGTAGTGTTCAAAATACTACACAACTGTCTGATGTCAAGCAACCGTGTGATAGAATCAGAAAATTGTCTCAGAATAAGTACATTTGACTACTTGTCGAAAGGAAATAGAAATAACAAGATGAAAGTGCCTCAAAAAATAACAACCAAATGTAATGTACGGGAACAAGACGCTAATTTCCATTTCAATCGCCAAGAGAAATTTTGTCTCAAGCGTATATTTTACTTGATATTTTTCTTTTCATTAACATTTCTATTTATTTCTAGTTGTTTAACGATATGCGCAATCTACAACATATATGTAGTTGTCTTTATACCCATTTAACATTTGTGTAATATAAGATTGTTATGGCTAAGCCTTATCACACAGCAATTTGATTTACTCGTTTTCTGAACAGTGAAAATCGGTTTGGTTAACCCACTGGGAACAAAACTAACTAAAATGACATTTTCGAATAAAGTAACAAGATTATGTGAATGAAACATTTCTACTTCCGTCATTTTTTTCCCAGGTAGTCAACGCACTTTAAACATAGATATTTTCTTATAATGCAGTGAAAACTATCATACGTAACAAAGTATTTTTGTTCAAGATACTTGAACAGTGAGATACTGTATCTAAATGCTGCATGGAAATAGATCAAGAATTGTTGAGTGCATTATTAACAAAACAATCCGTTAATGAATTTATAGGAAACTTGGTCTAAAACCACCAAGCTATGCAGATATATGTGCAAAAAGCAAACAACCTGGATTTGGGGTGGAGAAATACAGATACCCACTTCAGAAAATGGGTGAAGAGCAACAATTTTAATTAACATTTCAGGAAATCTTTTAGCATTTACAAGTGTTTCCGAAGTAAATCACTCCTTGTATTGGTTTCATATAATTTACCAATTTTATTTGTTTCAATCATTAGACGGCGGCCATTATTAGGGTACCGCCTTGAACAATTCTTTTAGTCGAATGAATCGACTCCAGTACTTTTGTTTTTCTTAAGCCTGGTACTTTTTCTATCGCTCTCTTTCGCCGAACCGCTTTGTCAAACACACAAACACTCGTTGTTAAGTGGTGGCGGGGTACGATCACAGATACAAAGACGCATACACATAGATACATACAGACACACGCATATATATATATATATATATATATATATATATATATATATATATATATATATATATATATATATATATATATATATGGTAAATGAAAGGCAGAAGATGGAGTATACGAGAATTTTTTATTATTAATCACAACAATTGTTTGGAGACATCTAGCATTGCTCTTTCACGAGTGGGACACTTAACAAATGATTCAGGAGTGCCCGGCGGTGCAGATGTGACTCATCGCGTGAAAATAGATACAAATGTATCTTCTTATTTCGTAAAAAGAAAAGCAGCAAAACGAAGTAAATATCTTCATTTATATAGAAAATCAAATATAAAATCACAGAAGCAAAAAAGAAACAAACATGTAATACAGCGAGAAAAGTATTAAAAATAACCGTTAACAGATTTGGAGGTATAAAAGTTCACACTCGCTCATACAAGCATCCGCGAAAATGTCAAATAGCTACTTGGTGTTTATAAGAATGGGGAGGTTAAAGCTAAACTTAATTCATCCATACCTTAAAGTAATTTTATGTTAACTGTTACTCGAATTCATTCTCACTGCATTGTGCGAAAGTACATTTATATGAGAGTAGGCATCTTGAGAGCCTTCCAGAAATTCTATTAATGATCTTCTCACTGGTTCGCAGAATAAATAGGGATTCCTCGGAGCATAATGGGCAGCTCCTGGAATGATATTGTATGGTTTTGTGTGCTTTACTATAGACTAAGTTACATTATACTTAATTTTATCTTCCTTCAGACACCATACAAAATCGGCCAAAGATATTGAATGTCTCTTATTGATTCTCTTGAAGGTGGCAACATGGTTGCGATAACGATTCTTAAACGAATCAGCTGTCTGTCCAGTGTAAACATACGGCCCTTTTCCTTATGTGCACGGTACATTTATATACAAGATTTGTACTCATGTAGCGGTTCGTGTGTGTGTGTGTGTGTGTGTGTGTGTGTGTGAGAGAGAGAGAGAGAGAGAGAGAGAGAGAGAGTATGCGTGGCTGAGTGTGCGTGTGCATGTGTATGTGTGTGTATTTATATGACGGGTTTCTTTCAGTTTTCGTCTACCCAATCTACTGACAAGGCATTGATCTGGTCGGTTCGAGGCTACAGTTGAAGAAACTTGCCAGGGCGTCACGCAATAGGCCTGAACCCGGTACCATATGTTTGGGAAGCAAGCTTCTTTATTTCATAAAAATTCGCCATACGGAGTTACATAGATGGGACAAACAAAGACAGACAAACGAAGAAGCAACGGGCTGGACGCGGACATTAATGAATGGAGATGAATACACAAGAAAAAATGAAAATGGGAGAGGCACCAGCGCCCACCGATTGATAACCTCTCTAAAACTTTGTTCAATACATGTCGGTCAAATTTGTAAAACAAATTATAAACACAAATGTTCTTCCTCTTTATATGAGGCAACAAGCCACTTATAAATATTCATATAATTCACTGGGGCTTTTAGCCTCCTCATATCTACAACCTCTTTTCACTAACGCCCACGCCCTCTCTAGGCACTCCTCGAGTGGCGTGTCGGCATTGCCCGGCGCCGTGAAGAATATTTCTTTGAAATCAAAAAATTTCTTCGCTACGTCCCACGTTGTGACCTCTACAGCTATCTGCGGAGGCCACTCGGGATCCTGTATGCAGGTCATGGCCTCTCCCCTAAGACTCTTTTCTAATTCTTTTTCTACCCCCCCCCCCTCTCTAAAGAAGAGGATTAACGTTTCTTCTTCCTCCGGAGAGGGGAAAGATATTTCCACAGTCGGCGGCACAATTCCCACCGGCTGTGGTTCAACATTCGTTTGCACCTTTTTCTTTCTTTTCTTTTTCTTTTTCCGGTGGGGGGGGGGGAAGATTCCTCTGGTTTACCCGTGGGACTCAATCCCTCTTCCACCTCTACATCTCTTTGAGGTTTCGGCGGGCTATTATTAATGCCCGCCTTCCTCTTTCTACCTCTATCTGTTGGGGCTACCGCCTCCTCATTTTTTCCTTCCTGCCGAGCAGGACTACTTTCTCCAACGGGTGCCCGTTCCTGGGACACTTTAGTGTCCCGGCGGCAATCCTTCTTCAAATGGCCAGGCTCCAGACACCGGTGACATCTAGGTTGCCGACCCTCAAGTATCACCGGATACCTGCAGCCAGTCATCTTTAGGAAGTCCGGAAATACAATATCTCCCACAGCTACCGGAGTCCATGGGGTCAAAGTTGCCTTTGACCCTTCCCAGTCAACTGCGGGAGCCACGTCTACATTTAGTAGCCTGGGTCCACTGTCTCCCAAGCCCCGCCGGATGGCCTCTGTGATCCATCCAGATTCAGTACCTGGGGGAAGTCCGCATACCCAGGCTCTCACAATTTTTTTTCCACAATAAGTGGGGGGGAAAGAAATCTCCTCCCCCTGTAATGGTTGGCTCGCTGCAGTGCCAGCCTCTTCGGGGGAGTCAAACAGCGACCTCACCGTTGCAAATTTGACTCCTCTTGAGGCAAAAAAGTTCTTCGCTAGCAGACAAGCCGCCAGCTCCTTCTGTATCGTTTCTTTGTTAAAGAGGGCAATGGCATTGCGTGAACTCGAATAGGTCCGCAAGACCACTGTCCTCTTTTCCGTCTCTCTCACCCACTGCTTGAGTGGTATAACATCCTACTCCAAGAGAGTGGCTTCACTGTTCACTTTTTTTTCCATAAAGTTCGAAAAGATCATTAATTGGACGGAGCACAGATGGCCCACATCCACCTCTGTTCACCGGAAGCGAGCTTCTTACCACATGGTCATACCTGCGCCTAACCGCTGTGTAACCAAAGATTATGGCTCAACGGGATCACTCGATTTGGTAGAAAAATCAGCTAAATCTCCTTTATATCACAAAATAGCAGACACCGATTTCAATAATATAATGTAAATGTCTACACTATCCCGACTATCCATTTCATTGAAATTTTACTCGCACTATTCCGCTGTAGTGTTTAGTAATGGAGAACATCGTGCTTAAATATTAGCAATGGCTGAGCTTCCTTATTCTCCAATACTATAATATTTGCTCTGAATAGTAATTATATATTATTGATACTCTGACAACAAACACTCATATTGTATTTGCAAATATGCAATACTTCCCTCTTCGTTAGCATGTCGTAAATAAGCCTCACTCACAAGGAATCTAGGTAAAGTACATAAACCGTACATGACTAGAAGAACGCAGGCCTTGTAAACATCCTTAAATGGGATGTTTAGTGCACTTCAACATCACAAAATCACAAATGATATATATATATACTTGAAGAATGTTGCCCTGCATTACTCTCTTCCTATACAAGTCCATAATTAAAGTTGCTAGGAATGATAGTGTTAAGTATTTTAGATGAAATTGTATAGCAATTTCACATGTATAATATCCTTTCTAGTAGAAGCACGAGGCTTGATATTTTGGGGAGGGTAGTAATCGATTATATCAGTCCTAGTGTTTCCCTAGTAAATAGTTACTTGGTGTTTATAAGAATGGGAAGGGTAGAGCTAAAATTAATTCATCCATACATTTATCGACCCGAAACAATGAAAAGCAAAGTCGACCTCGGTGAAATTTAAAATTTGATCGTCCAGCGCGCTAGAGACTCTGCCAGCTCACTGACTTTTTCACAGGTATATCACCACAAAACTTCGTCCACAAAGCAGATCATATCATTTGATCATCTGCAGTAAGGTCAAATGATACGGGCGCTTAACAACGATTATGAACCGAATTAAAAACAGTCAGCTAATTCGCAAAAGTTTACCTACCAAATAACTTGAAATCTCAGTAATGCCTGTTCGTTTTTTGTCTAATTAGCTACAAATTTGACAGCGTCTTCACCTATAAAATATACCAGCTTTATAGAAACCCTTTTCACTGAGCCCCCACTTTACATATCATTGTGCGTCTAGCATTCAAAATCCCTTATAACAAGAAATCATCCACTTTTTAATACCTCAGGAATACAGCATTTGGAACTACTTCCTTATTTAAGTTACCCCCAGAATGTACTAAACACAAGCTACATCTATCATACTATTCAAGAAGGCACTCTAAATGTCATGAGAGCTGTTCGTCTCTATGAATTTTTTATAAAAAAATGCGATGATTGAAAAGTTCGACATTTAGAGTGAATGAAACAGCTGTGATATTTTAAATTAAATTGTAATTCTAGAACTGAGCGTCAAGCAAATGATTATTATTTAAACATTCAATGTGTCTTTATTGGAATATCAGATAATGTTTGATATTTTTACGTGCTCTGGAAATTTTCCATAGAAAAATTAAATGGCTAAATTATACTTTAGATTATTTTAATTTCAGATTATGTGAGAGTATTGCAGTTTTAATTTAGCTATATTAATTTGAAGTAGTTTTCTTGTCTTCCAGTTATTGAGAGGAAAACAGAATAATTTACTTCTATTAAAGTAAATTATTCTATTTATTGGACGAAATAGACAATACCTTATATATAAGAATAAAAATTCATAATTAAGGTGTATTCTTGCAGTAAAATACTGCAGTGCAAAACACCTCAATGAAATGATTTTACCATGTCTTTCGATATGTAAGAAATCATCCCAAATTAATCGCCCATGATGCATAAAAATAGCATGAAAGAATTGCATATTGTAGTATTATGTGTAAAACAGAAAAAAGATTGAATAAAAATGGCTGGGTTAATCTTGTTGTAAAAAGCATAATTATTTTCAAGTAAGTTTTACTGCGACAGCCAAGAAGCTGTTGGTCGCAATTGGCGGAGATGATAATACTGTCATTTTCAAGTAACAAACAGGGGTGGGTGCAAGTAAACATTTTGAGTATAAGAATTTAAAGACTAAAAACAGACTCTGTAATAGATGATATTGCGAAGTCGGTAGATGATGGTGCAAGGTCTACGGTGCGTGGCCCTCAGACATTTTGTCAATCACATGCAAGCTCATTTGCCATTATTTTATCTTGCCACAGATTATATTTTTAAGGAGAGTGTGAGTTAGCACTTTGTCACTTCTATGAAGCACCTTTCAATTATGATCCAGCAGTTCATTATTCAGATGACACTAGTTTCTATTGGTGAAATGACAACTGAATGCATACATTGTAAAGCAAGGAAGTGGCCTGGTGAAATACCTGCATTGTGCTGCAGTGCTGGAAAGGTTAAACTCCCTGCAATCCCCCACCCTCCAGAGCCTTTGATGGAACTGTTGTCATCAACCGACCAAGATTCCAAGCACTTCCAAAACAAAATTAGACAATATAACGCTGCACTACAGAGATTTAACTGAGCCAGGATTCAAGCAAACTTTCAAGATCCAAGATTAGATTTATCATCGGGTTGGCCTTCTACTACCTCTGTCAAATGAATCACCAAAATCGGTCTTCCATTGTTTATAGTCTGTACCTGTTTTTGGTTATGAAATAAGCAACAGAAAACGTGTTTTTGAATTACGTGTATTTACTTTATGTACATATATAGGCGCAGGAGTGGCTGTGTGGTAAGTAGCTTGCTTACCAACCACATGGTTCCGGGTTCAGTCCCACTGCGTGGCACCTTGGGCAAGTGTCTTCTACTATAGCCTCGGGCCGACCAAAGCCTTGTGAGTGGATTTGGTAGACGGAAACTGAAAGAAGCTCGTCGTATATATGTATATATATATATGTATGTGTGTGTGTTTGTGTGTCTGTGTTTGTCCCCCTAGCATTGCTTGACAACCGATGCTGGTGTGTTTATGTCCCCGTAACTTAGCGGTTCGGCAAAAGATACCGATAGAATAAGTACTAGGCTTACAAAGAATAAGTCCCGGGGTCGATTTGTTCGACTAAAGGCGGTGCTCCAGCATGGCCGCAGTCAAATGACTGAAACAAATAAAAGAATAAAAGAATATATGAGTTGAAAAATTTAATTTAACATTTCACTTGACGTCTACGTTCGATGCTGGCATAGATTGGAGAGTTATTAATATAGAAAGTTGGTATCTCAGCAACTAGCAGTTGAGACCTGCGTAATCTAGACGGCGTTTTTAAATTTCGTTATTCTCTTTAACCAGGGAAACACCGGGTATTTCTGCTAGTGTATATATATATATATATATATATATATATTACATGTTTAGTCATTTGACTGAAGCCATGCTGGAGCACTACCTGTAGTCGAAGAAATCGATCCCAGGACTTATTCTTTATAACCCTAGCACATATTCTATCGATCTCTTTTTCAGAACCACTAAATTTCGGGGACATAACACACCAGCAAGGTGAGAGGACAACTTCAAACACAAAGACACACACACACATGAATATATATATCAAAGTAATTATAATAATCTTAGCATATCTTATAATCTTGCCAGCCGTAGAACTACGTTGAATTAATATGAATTATGAAAAATGAAGAGATAAATTACATAACATTTTGATGTGAGTTAAACACCGTTCCCACAATGTTTTAATTTCTGTATTATATGACTTGCCATTATAGCAAATTCATTAATGTATCGGAAATACAATATCTGATAATAGTGCTGTGTGACGTTTATAATGCCAAGGTAGCATTGATTTTAACATAGAAGCTATTTTATATAATGTTTAATTGAATATTTACACTATATCTTTTTCATACGATCTGAGATAAAGATATTAGATGGTAAAATAAAGCAGATGTTTCGGCTATATTAAAGAAAGTCAATAGTGTCTGCAAGCAGTAACTCGACCTTTTAAAAATTTCTCTCAAAACGGAACTTATCGTCATAAAAATGTTAAGAGAACATTCGTAAATGTAAGCCTAGAGACTCCTAAAACACTGGATGTTTGCTGCTGTAGCCTGTTTGATTATCAGGGTGCTGAACCAGGATTGACCTGAAACTAAATAGTAAATTACTGCTAGAATAGTTATATATCTCAGATACCAATTCATGTAGAAATATGTCATATTAAGTAACGAAGTTTGTGCTACACCGCTTAAAACTAGAATTCCTCTATAACGGATAAAATAAGAAACCATTAAATACACTATAGTCTCTTTTAGAATTGATCATAATTTTACAAGTCCAAATAAATTAATATTGATGGGTTTTTTTTTTACACTTTTGCATTCGTCTGTACTTTGATAAAGTATAAATTATTGAAAGTATCCTCGAACGTCATAACACTGGTAAGATTAACTTTGGAGAGATTTGAAATACCAAACTAAATACTCTAAACCCAATGCATTACCATTTTCACGTGACTACCGCCTTAAGTAATATTGGCTTCAAATTTTGAAAACAAGGCCAGCAGCTTTGGGGGTGGGGCTCCACAGATACTAAATTCATCAACCACGAGCGAATGAAAAGCAAAGTCTGCCTCAGTACAGTTTGAACTCAGAACGTAAAGTCGGACAAAATGATGCTTGCCGCCTTACGCCTAAAGTAACATTGAAGTACGTTTCGTTCTTTCAAAGCTAAACTTCTGAGTTGTTTTGCTAACATTAAATCTAAAAATGTTGGTATTGCACTGAACAATAATGCGAATTTGAACAATATTGCAAATATTCTGATTGTAGTGAAATATATATATAAAGTATGGGGGTTTAGTTCACAGGTGATCTCAATCATTAGTACGCTAGGTAAGGTCTGTAACGGATTGTTAGGGGCCCAAGGTCGTAGCCGAGACGGTAGTTATGGAGCCATTGTAGATTTCTGGTATAGCAGATATATAACTGTTAAAAGGACAACGAACGTTAATGCAAGGCAAACATCTCAAGTCATGTACATTATCATTATTGGAAAAAATTCAAATTCTTATAGCTGTTTCTGGGATATCCCCGAATATGGGATAATGAAATGACGACGTAGGGGACAGAAGTAAAGGAATAAGGAGATGAAGAAAGAGAAGAAAAAAGAAGCATAAACGTTCACAATTTCATTATTCTACACTCTTCTCATTTTCGCTATTTATTTCTAATGACGAAATATCCCATACTCTGGGATATCCCAGATACGGCTGTAATAATTTTTCCAATAAAAAAAATGTACATGATTTGAGATGTTTGCCTCGCCTTAAAGTTTGATGTCCCCTTTAAAAATGATATGTGTGTGTGTGTGTGTGTGTGTGTGTGAGTGTGTGTGTGTGTGTGAATTTTATGATGAAGGGAACGCTGGTAAGTTATTTTTAAACAACCGTTATTAGATTTAACGTCAAAGGCAATTTAGAGGAGAAAGAAAGAAATTAACAGAAAGTTAAGAGTGGAGACAGATAATACGATAGATGAGTGTAAATAAAACTTAAAAGTGTTTAAATAGATATAGATAGTAGAAATGAAATGCAAGAAGATAGTCAAAAGTAAAATTTTATAGATTGGTAGAAACTACTTATAGGAACTAAAGGTATGATTTTGCCAATATTTGCAACGTTAAACGCGTTCTTTAAAGGTGTCTACAAGAGAATTCTCTGAGAACAGAAAGAGATACTGTTCTTCTGTACAGAGCGGACAAAATAATTTACCTTTATCATATAGAAAGGATCTAGATAGAATACTCCATTCCAAACCAAAATTTTTATTATGTTCCTTTAGAGACCAAATTAATTTACTAAGCCCAGTATTGTTGCTTTTACTGATATGTCTAAATGTAGAGTAATAGTTAGATATTCTTTTGGACAACTGAGATGAAGAAGTACCTATGTAAAGAAAGACATCAGAACCGGAAGTAATTTTACATTGATAAAGAGAGTTTCTAGTCTTAGAATTACTGCTAAGGAAATGAATGCGATTCGAATTTATATTAGAAATGCTAATATTGTTGCTATTATTGTTCAAAGAATGGTTAGTGTTAATAATATCAATGTTATTATTTTCTTTAATTGGATTTGTATTTAACAACTTATTGATATGTGAAGAGATGATTTGTGAAAAGTTTTAGGTGTTTGAAATCCCTATTCTAATTCGGTGTGAATTGATGGAATTGTATCTTGAATTTTGGGGAAAATTCTTATCTATAGCTTCACAAAACTGGTAAGTGATGTTGGATTTGACCTACTTAGCATATGGAATTATCAACCAAACATTTTAACTAGGAGAAACCTAATTATTAGGGTAATTATCTATAAAATCCTAGAAAATTAATCATTAAATTTGAAAACAAGCTGTCGGTCCGCAAAAATGCGCCTGAGAGTTTTGATGTCAAGATGGGAAGATCTGACTCAAATTTGAATAACACCTGCGTTATTGTGTAATTGTGGTAATTAGCTATCATCTTTAGTTTTAAGTATAAATTTATCCATAATTGTAATTACAATGTATTTTGAAATGAGGTGTAATTAATTAGGTGACATAGATAATAAACCAAGAAATTACTGAATTTCCTATCGAATTCGTTTCAATAAATTATTTCATTTTCAATACTCGACTTGAAACCACGTTTTTTGTTTTTATCTTCTGCGTAAGACGGAAACCGACATTTGATAGTTGAAGAGTTTTATCTGAAAATTTCGCATATCATTACCACTGGATTTTGTACCACTTATCTAAACGGCTATCTATACGGAACAGAGCATTCATTTAATCAAATTCCGTAAAATTTGGAGATCGTAGGAACATAGCAGCACCACCAAGCCGCTTTACTCTATTTTTCGCAGTAAAAACCATGATTTCCATCATATTCTTTCTTGTCTATTCTTCATTGGCTAAAACAGTCTTCGTTATATTCTTACTTTTACATCACATGTTTAACAGCATGTATATTCTAAGAATTTCATAAGTAGTCCACATGATGTCAATTCGTAACAGTGACTTACATACATCATTCGACATGCGAACGGAAATTAAAAGAGCATGTGAAAAAATCTTTAATTCCAAATATGAATAAAGAAATTTAGTCTTTTAAGAATATGTATATATAGTACATCACACATTTAGGCATTCCTAAGCTTAAGCTTCCTTTCCGAGGGACCAGGTTGGCCGGGAGCAGAATCTGTTGATTCTTTTCCTTGGTCTTTGAATTGCATTAACATTCTATTAACAGTAGCAAGACGAATTCGAGGATTTTCGGCAATTTTTGGCTGGCTAAGACCAGCCTCTGATTGCCCCAAAATACGACCTCTTTGAAAATCTGACAGTTCTGCTGAATATTTTGTGCGTGGCATGATTACTCTTCGTAAATGTTTAATATGATGGCACCTAGAATGAAATGGAATAATTACATTGTAAATTCTACACCGCTGAAAACATATTAAGACGTTTAGATCAGAAAGTTTGAAAATTAAAGGCGTCTGTTTATTTCCTGTATGTATGTGTATACATATTATTAATATTATTATTATCGTTATCAATATTATTATTATTATTATTATTATTATTATTATTATTATTATTATTATTATTATTATTATATATAATAGCCTCGGGCCAACCGAAGCCTTGTGAGTGGATTTGTTAGACGGAAACTGAAAGAAGTCCGTCGAATATATGTGTATAATTGTGAGTGTGTGTGTGTGTGTGTGTGTGTGTGTGTGTGTGTGTGTGTATGTGCGTGTGCGTGTGCGTGCGTGTTTGTGTATGTGTGTGTGTGTGTGTGTGTGTGTGTGTGTGTGTGTGTGTGTAATTGAGAGAGAGTCCGTTTGTACCCTCACTATCGCTTGACAAACGATGTTGGTTTGTCTACTTTCTCGTAATGTAGCGGTTCGGCAAAATTGACCGATGGAATAAGTACTAGGCTTACAAAGCAAAACTCCTGGTGTCGATGTTTTTACTAAAAGAGGTACTCCAGCATGACCCGGAGTCAAATGACTGAAACAAGTAAAAGAATAAAAAAACTATACCATTTTAATCCCGAGCAACGCCGGGTATGTCTACTAGCATTAATATTTGAATAAAGATGTGCATAAATGGCAAGATGATAATCGGTTATGTTTAGATTATTTAAAAGTAGAGATACATGTATGCTATCAGTAATCTAACTTGTCAGTCACAATCCAGTTGTTCTACACGTAGGATGCTTCTTATAGAAGCATTTTTCGGAATTTGTATTCATTGCTTCTAAATACACTACCTTCATCATTTATCATGCTCTTGGTAAATATCTAATGGTATACCCCATTATCTCGGACACTTCAATCTCATAAAGACTGGTTTTCCAACTGGTTATTATAAATATTAATTGCGCTAAATCGTAGTGTATTATGGTCTTAGATGACTTCATACTAGTTTTAATAAATATATTCTGTATAACAGAAGAATTTTACTTAGAGCGTCTGTTCTTCTCAAGTTAAAATAGAGACTTTATGTCATTGAACTAAATATTAAACATAGCTCTAGTTCGAATATATATTTAGTCTAAGTCATTGTGTGTTTTTGATATGTACAAATCGGCAAACTGGCAGAGGTGTTAGCACACCGGAAAAATATTTAGCACTACTTATTCTCCGTATAAATCATGAGTTCGAAATTCCGTCGAGTTCTGCTTTGCCTTTCACACTTTCGGGGTCGTTAAAGTAAGTATATCCAGTACTTGGATCGATATATCAACTAACCTATTTTATGCAGTATAGCCCCTTCGAATCTATAAATACACCATGTTTAGGACGGTGAGTAATGTATAGAAAAAGATAAATAGAAATAGTTATAAGTTCTACACTACTACTACCACTACTGTTGCTGCTACTACTACTACTGCTGCTACTGCTACTACTACTGCTGCTACTACTACAACTTTGCTACTACTACCACTACTACTTATAAAAATAATAATAATAATAATAATAATAATGATAATAATAATAATAATAATAATAATAATAATCATGCCCGCATGCAGTAACAGACAGTGGTTCTCATGGCTTCTGATTTTAATTGATTGGAAGTGTTATCATGCACATTGTTTTGTTTTGGTCTAAAAGATGGGCTATAGCAAATATTCTGCTTAATACCACAGACTTGCTTGTCAGTTGTTTGACCTTAACCAGTTGAGCATGTCCCTTGGTGGCTGACGATATGTGCATCTCTGATCATGAGCAGAAGTAGTGGAGGAGCATCATAGCCATGTGTTGAGACAGGAATTCTTTGGAGTTTGAATAATTCACTTTTAGAAACAGTAGTGCTTTGTTCAACATCCTTAAACAAACCTTATTCAGGGACCTTTTGAGCGGGATGGGCACACTAGACCTGAAGACAATTCTAACTGGGCCCCACCGGGAGGTCATGCGCTATTTTTCTTGATATGAGATCACCATGTCACGCACATATGGTTGTGATGCATGTGCCTCGTGCACCCTTATCAGACGGGTAGTCATGATGGGTATACTGGGCCTCGTATATTTTACCCCAGTGTCACTTTGATGGCATGCAACGCTCTCTCACTCAATAATAATAATAATAATAATAATAATAATAATAATAATACAAAAGGTCACAGAAAACGAGAAAGCAACCATACTGTGGGATATGCCAATACACACATATAGAGAAATTAAGGCCAAGAGACCAGATATAGTTGTCAAAGATCATGAAGGAAAAAAATGCTTTCTAATTGATGTATCAATACCAGCAGATGACAACGTTTTCCTAAAAGAAATGGAGAAACTTCCAAAATGCAAAAAACCTGGAAACAGAGGTAACTCGAATGTGGAATCTAAAAACAGAAACAATTCCTATCATAGTAGGTGCCTTAGGTATAATAAAAAAAATATTCAGACAAATACATAACAAAAACACCAGGACTTACAAATATATATAACATACAGAAAATTGCACTACTGGGCACTGCACACATCCTACACTTTCCATACATTTCCCGCAGGAATATCCGGTGGTCTATATCCCTAACGTAGTAGCAAAATGAACCTTGCTAACCTCCTCAAATAAAAGTAGCCTTATTAGCTAACTTCTGCAACTGAGTACTAACAAGTTGCTCTCTAGAAAGAATGGGGTCACCACTTGACTCACCATCAGATCTATCAAGAAGATCTGAAGTGTCACTACCCTTTAGAGATAAGTCACCAGCCTCCACTTTCCAAAGAAATGATCAATGAAAGTTCCTGACAAATCACAAATGGAATCATTCGGCAAAGAAGGCTTGGAAAATATGTCTTTTGACATTGAACGAATCACTGCACAAGAGGGATAAATACCAGGACAATCCTCCTCCAACTTTCCTGTACTAACTGAACTCTGGGGAGAAACAGTATAAATTGCATATGATCATTTACTCCATATGATCATTTCCAATCAATAAATTGGACACTGGGAACTGGGAAGGAGTCAAGAACACCTACTTTCACCTCACCAGAAATTAAATCTGAAGTTAAATTCACGAAATGGAGAGGAGCAGAAAGTTGTTGTAGGTAATTCTTATCTATGTTGCAGCTTTTGGTAACATAAAAGAGGTCAAAAGTGTCAAGTGCGAAAGACATAAATCAACTTGGCAGGCCATGTGTTGAGTGTCACTGATGTCAACCATTGTATTTTCCATTAGAAAATACCGTTGTAACCGTAAGGGGAATTCTATAGATTCAGGTTGGAACCTATATGTCCAAGTGAAATCCACTATTTTATTTTTTTCCCCAAATGTGTAGAAAATTATCGCTCGTTTGTCGCGTTCAATGTTTATAATAATCACATTTGTTCGACTTCGAAACTGAAGGTTGGTATATTATTTACAGCATATTATATTAAACATCTTATCTCAATGCGGATCATAATAAAATAGTTTCATCAATTTTAGCATACCATATGAGGTCGCGAATACTTTGCATTAAAATTAGTAAGAACGTTAATCTAATATAAGCTGACGTTTACTTAATGATCAGTGCATGGTGATTCCTTGCAGTGCATATATGACATCTATGATTCTGCTGATAGATATTTTATGAATGCAGATGTAGAAATAAGAGAGCAATATAAGGGGGCGCTTGAGCATGGAAACATAAAGTACCAAGCTTAAGAAGTGAAAATGATTTTTACGAATTTCTACCATTTTTTAGATTTCACTAAACAATTACCGTATTAATGAAATTCGTTAACTTTTTTTGTTATTTTGAAACAGAAACGTAGGTTGGATTTTATTAACTTTATGCAATATTTGTAATTTCCCGTCAACCATTCAAATGATCATTCATTAATTTGTGATTAATTTAGTTATATTTCAGTTTGTAGTAATTGGGAATGAAAGAGCTAGTAGTTAAAATATTTCATAAATAACCAATTTCTATTTTCTGGTTGAATCTATTTAGATCATAATCTAATTTTTCAAAATCACTTCATTTCGCAGTATTTTTTTTCTTTTTGTTTCATGATTTATTTCATTCGTTTTCTCATTTTCTGCAAGACTAAACCACTTGAGCAATTGTTTAAATTACTGCATAGCTATTTTTTTTATGGCGTATGGGGAGTTCATTCCAAATAATTATTAAGTTTCGTCTAAGTTTTCAGCATTTCCTTTCGAGTAAGTATCTTTGCATCGAAATTAAATACTAGAAAATACATTCCGTTTCAATGCAATACAAATTAAAACTTGCGTAAATTGTGTTAAACTTGAAACGAATATTGATTTAAAATAAGATTTTATCCCATAAGAAATTAATAATATCAAATGCATTTCGCTTCTAATGTGCTTAAAATATATATCGTTAAAAAGTATTTAGTATTCAACATTGCTTATAATTCGGCTCATAACTTCTCATTGGTTTTCGAGACTTAATTATAATAAATCCCGAAAAGAAACGTTTAACAGTAATTTAGGCATGATACACTTCATTTGAATTTACTAGTTTAAAGCGCCTTATAATAATCAACCAAAGACATTTATAATACTATTATTACGATATTCATCTCAGTAACGTATCATTTATGTTTTGAAGTATAAACAAGTATATTAAAATAATTCTTTGTTCAATCTTATTTGTATGGTAATGATTAGAGAAGGTCGTATTTATATGGCTCACTGTATTTTATCGAATATTTTCGAAAGTGAGGTATTTTCATAAAAGTAAATTCATTGGAATAATGCTATGACATTTTAAAATCTTGTTTTCGTTTAACCTTGCCGAATATTTTGTTTTTATATGACAATCCTATTTAACATATAATATAAAAACTATATGGTGAAGTATATTTGCCACTTAAATGTGGCTGACCCCTAAGGGTGGATGTTACTGTTGCTTTTAGCGCCAGGAGAACATCTCCTCCAGCTGGCTATCGACACACATCTGTGTCCTGTCTATTTGCAAAGGGAAGTTATCCTTCCAATCTTGATCTGCGATATGTACGGACTCGAGTTTCTGGGTATTTCTGGGTAACAGTAACAGTAACAGTAACAACAACAGTAACATCCACCCTTAGGGGTCAGCCACATTTAAGTGGCAAATATACTTCACCTTGTCGTGCAGTTACTGTTAATACCTCGTTCAGAGATTTAACATAAAAACTATATGTTAGGCTGAAATTATATCTTTCAATTATATTTTAATATAATCTTATAATTTAAACGGATTTTCCATAAATAAGAATATCATCGTTAATCCGTAGGTGTAAACACACAAAACCTACATTTAGATAACTTAAGACCTACTCTACCCGACAGTTGCACCATGTACATATTTAAAATATAATATAATTTGTTCATCGCTAAAATGTTCTGATATTTTGTCGAATAACTTCTGCATTTATCACTAGCACAAATTATAGACATCGTTTACCTTTACGTCATCACGTGAGCGATCAGATGATCAGATTTTGTTACACATCACTTGCCACAATGCGCGTTGCATCCTTTCAGCCTTTGATTGACGCCACCCTGCTGGCTAGGCGAGCAGGCCAACATTCCCCACTGATCGAAATGAAGTGTTCTGCTCAAGAACACAACAGGCCACTCGGTTTGGGAATCGATCCTGCGACCTAGCAATCGTGAGTGCAACATCCTGCCCACTAGGTCACGTGCCTTCACAGATTGTTTATTTTGAATCTCCAAATAAATTCTATTTAGCAATTATTTCGCCTGCACAAAAAATAAGCATATGATCTAATCCAGTCAGAATGCTAACTCAAACTAGTTTCAACAATATTTTTCGTTTAGCAATGATAAAAAATTAGAATTATGAATTAGAAAAACATGTTTAAGAGTTTCAATGTTGACAAGTTTAAATGTTCATAAGAGTCAATAATATAAAAACTGTGCATCAACTTTTTTAAATGTACAAAATTCATTACTGTTAGTAGTGATCGACAAGAAATAAATATCATAAAAGTTTCAGTCATACTATGTTAAGAGGGAGAAAAACAAGGGAGAAATGAAGACAGTAAAAAGGGATTTGATTTTAAATCTCTATGATTCTCTTTCGGTCGTGTAGAGGAACATTCGTTTGTAACAACGTGTTTTGGAATCGGTGTATTTATATTTTTTTCCGCGAGCGGATTTGATTTTTGATTCGTTAAATTACAGGTGACGTCTTGTTTTCCCGGTGGTCAAGTTTCTCGTTCTGCCTGGTTGGCTTCGCTGTGTGAACGGTCATCTTAAAGGGTCATTGTGTTGTATTTTCTGAACTTCGGTTTAGGCCGGAGGCAAAATTTCAATGAAATTTTACCTCCGATCAAAACTGAACTTCCTATTCGTTAAGGTGAGATCAAGAAAATATGTGATCCATCCAGTCAGTAATAAATATAATTTAATATGCACAGTGCAAGGACACCATCTACTAATAGTTTCATGCATTGGGTATGCGTGTCTAGGCTGGTTTTTATAACACGCTTCGGATCTCCAAGCAAACTTTAGTGTACATACTTCCATTTTTATCTGCTTTGATGTGAATTCGTGAGTTGAAATAAATCTTGTTGTGTCCTGGGAGGGTCATTATTCCAATAATAAAAGGCACACAAGCGCTGGTGCAAAATCACTTTAAAGACCTTTTATTTGATGTGTTGGTTAAACAATCTCTGGAAATTCTGTTTTGAGTGTGTCTCAGAATTAGTCTTATGCAGGTATCTATGCTTGCATGTGTTTATGTACTAGACTTATATATATATATATATATATATATATATATATATATATATATATATATATATATATATATATATATATATAGGTATGTATGTATACATATATATATATATATATATATATATATATATATATAACGTGAGAGAGTTAGGGGTTGGGGGTTCAACCCACTAAGGGATAGTATCTATCCAGTATACTGCTGGGAGGGTACCCAATTATTGCTACACTAGTGCTATACTAGGTGCAATCAATGGGACCGGGTAAAAGTGGAGGTTTTACCCAAAATTTGTGTAACAATTAGAAAATGGAGGATAATATGCTGAACCCAACTACTTGCAGACAGGTGTATCGCGTTGAATTCATTAATTTAATTCATAGCAAAAGTGACAAAAAAAGGAAGAAAAGAAAAAGAAAGAAAGAACCAAAGCACAGGTGTTTATGGCTTACTATGTTATTTTGCCAACATGGTTTACATATACAAGTACAAAGTACATAAGGAATTAGAGGATGAACAGAAGTTTAATCTTACAGCTGTTTCGGCCTAGTTTTAGCAAGCCCCATTCTATCCGAATATTCCTTTCCGGAGTGATTATCGGATGACATTTTGAAATGGGGTTACATGCTCGAACCTCTAGGCCTCTTCAGAGATTCACAAAGGGTTTCATACAAATGTAGAGCAAGAGTTAAAAACAGAGGTGTGGTAGAGACCAGAAGAAAAACAACAGCAAAAATAAGATAGAAATAAAAATAAAAAATAAAGTTAAAATCAAGATATAAATAAAAATAAAAATAAAAATAAGGGTACAGCAGGAACAAAAAATAATGATAATAATAATAATAAAGAATACATAAATGAAGGTATAGCATGTGGGACATGCAAAAATATAAAAAAGATATATGTAAAAAAACCCTTAAAAATACAAGGCACCCAAAAAGCCTACAAACATTATAGATAGGTAGCTATAGGCACTACAATGCATATATATATGTGTGGGTTCGTGTGCACAGCCTTACTCGGATGTCCCCTTACTCTCATGTGTGCATACACAAGTTTTTATAAGCAAACATTCCACCACATACGTTGTTTGTGACATCAGCTCTATTAGCCGTATCTAGAAAGCTGTAAGTGTTTTTTAGAAAGGAAGTTTTGTTGAGCGTGTGTGTGTCATTCCTGTATATATTGGAAGGTTCTATGTAGAAGTTCATTTTATACACACATATATATAGACATATATATCCACACACACACACACACATATATATATATATGTATATATATGTGTGGGTGTGTGTGTGTATGTGTATGTGTGTGCGCGTGTGTGTGTGTGTGTGTGTGTGTGTGTTTTCGTATACGCCAAACAAAAATGGCGTTTACACTTTACGACAGCTGGATCAGTAGAATTTCATTTAATACAGTCTTGTAAGATTTTAAAGATTGATATTACCTGTTTGAAATTTTACCTAATGGTGGTGGATTGAAAATTATGATGCAGTTTTACATGAGTGCGTTAAATAAATTCTGCCGAAACAGCTACTGCAGATTCGAAACGCTAAGTGTGTTTACGTTTTATACCAACACACTGACAACCTACTCCTGAGTTGGATCTATAGTTATAAATTGTATTTAGTATTTGCATATCTACGGTATACTACCTATACTTGAAGTGTTCAATGTTGTTTATGTAACTGTGAGCTCTATGTCATCGTACCTAGCCATTCTAGGGTCCTACGGATTGACGTGCTTGAATCTTAAGGATCCCTGTAACGAATTCATATAAATATAGATTGATATAAAATTCACAACTGCATAGATACATATATTATATATACACACACACACACACCAACACGCATAAACACACACGCACACACGAATGTATGAATACATGTGCATATATGTGTATGTAAACACTTTAAAAGAATGAAAGTATTCAGTTCATGGAAGTGTTAAACATACAGTAAATTATAATTTACAGTAGCTTATTCTCTGACAACAGCTAACTCAAATATTGTAAAATATCTTTTCACTATATTCCCGCATCAGATACCCCTGAAGAAAACAAAAAACTAATACTTTTAATAATAATAATCGGTAAGTTTGCTATTTTGCTACTACTTTTACTACAAGTAGTAGTAGTAGTAGTAGTAGTAGTAGTAGTAGTAGTAGTAGTAGTAGTACCTGCTAATCTATTCTAGAAATTTTGGATTTTTAAATGAGTGTTTCTTGCATGCAGCTGAAGATCAAGCTTTGCGGACAAAAGCAATCAAGTACAGCTTTGATAAGATGGCAGAAACACCTCTATAGATTATGCGTAGAATCATCCAAAGCAACCAGGTATTTAGCAAGTGGATGTTCGATACTGGTCCAGAAAGCGTGCAAAATCACCACGTCAATATTGCATAGCTGTTACACTGGGAGTTTTGCAGAAGGTACGGGCTATTGCGTACCGACAAATGGTACGAAGAAAAACACTTGCTAATCACAGAGAATAATCAAGCAAAACTTGTATGAGTTATGAAAAGCTGAAGCACACTCGACTGGCTATCTGTTTCTTGTATCAAAAGACCAAAGAATTGATCTTCATTAAACAAACTGGTACTTGCAGATTACAATATTGTGAAGACAGAGAATGAGAATGACGAAAGGAAAGAAGACCTGGCATTCCAAGTGGAGTGTATTCATATAAATTTAAGAATTAGTATAACACTATCATGATTTGTGCGATCGGAATCATTTCAAGGAAAACAAAACCTGATAACAAAAGTTGAAACCTGCAGAGAAAAAAAGTAGCTTAAGGAAAAAATAGCTTCTCTAAGTTGCACGAAAAAGCTAACTTTTTGGCATAGATTATCCAGGAGAACATAAAGCCGGGATATAAGCGCAATAAGAGAAGCAACAAACAACAGCAACAATTATAATTATGACAATAATAATGGTAATAATGATGAATTTCATTTCAAAGATTTACAAGGAATACTGAAAATACTTTTGATCATTAGTTTAAAAATCCCACCAATTCGCCATCCAGTAATAATCGCGAAAATTATCTATAAAAATCATATCTATGGTAGACCATCTTTTGGCTGATAAAGTAACGTAAATTACTGTGAAATGAATTCTTTAAGTGCTACAATTTAGATTCTTGAGGAATGAACACTGAAATCAACTCTTGTGGCATTTCATTCAATTCAGAAAGATTTAGGGGATGGATAAATTACATCGTATATTTATTCTTGGATTCGCATAAACGTTTGTTTTGGAGAGTATTTTAAGTTTATTATCCATATCAGATCCTTGTACGTAGAATTACATTTTATTTCGTTAATTCCCTTGGCTAAAAACTTAATATATCACAGCTCCTGTTCCATTTCACGATTAAATAGTATACGGCAACCCTACGTAATATATTGCCATTACTATTATTCCCATTATTGATGCTGTTATAGTTATTGTTGCTGGCAGAGAACAAGTTATAAAACATAAACATGTGATTTAAAGTAAGTTCTGCAACAAATATTTCTAGTGAATACGTGACAGTAATGTAGTATATAGAAACATATACCACTTAATAAAAAATGTAATACGTGACAAAACTATACGATCCTTGTTAAATATAGATTTAAATACTGTTAGATTATGGTGAATTAGTTAAACATTGTGCGGCTCCCCAAACAGAGGTTTCTTTTAGGAATATAAATCTTTTAGATTTAGAAAGTAAATGGCATTGATATATTATCAAAATGAGAAATAGTAGAAATAACAAATATCAGCATTTAATAATCACATACATTCAAGTAAATGTATTCCATAGTCACCGAAAGTGAGGTCAGATGAATAATGTAAACATTTAACTCTAACGGGGATTATTTGATCAACAGTTCATGTACATTTTTCTGTTTACGGTACTGACAATATTTTCATTTTCTGTTCTCAAATATATAGTAACCCGTAAAGTTTATAGTGAAACATGGTTGCTTTAGCTGATAGAAATTGCAACCAATATCCTTTAAACTTGCAGGCACACAACTAATTCGGTTAGACAGGCTAATATAGCCTGCATATTCATATCCGATCGAGGAGTCCTGTCTTCGACGCCTTTGTTGGTAGGTAAATTCAATGCAGTTTCGCCTGGGTCCCCGAAAGTCAACAACATATATTCACATAACTACAAGAAAAAATAAGAGATATGAATACGAGTGGCCAGCGGCATATATATATGAACAACATAGATAAATAAAAGTATATCAAGTAAAATATCACAAAATGTTCTAGATTTGTTGAAATTATGTCTGCCTCTAGTATTTCTGTCAAAATTATAACGTGGAAATGAGAGATGTAACAACTTCAAGTATTGATATAAACAGATATAGAATAATAGATATCAAAATTCATAGATATGTTAATATGTGTTTATAAGTGTGATGACATATAATATATATATATATATAGGGATTGGACAAAATAATGGAAATACCTTGAAGTTTCAAACAAAGTTATTTTAATATGCGGTAGGACCGCCTTTAGTAGTAATTACAGCATGAATTCTACGAAGTATGGACTCGTACAAAGTTTGAATTGTTTCCAAAAGAATTTTTGTCCATTCTTCAGCTAAAACAGTCTCCACTCCTTGTAGTGATGATGGTGGAGGAAAACAAATTCTTACTTGTTTTTTTTTAAATGCATCATAAATGTTCAATAATACTGAGATCTGGGGACTGTGGTGGTCAGATAAGATGTTCAACTAGAATGTTCCTCGTGCCATTCAATAACAACTTTAGCTGTGTGAATTGGTGCATTATCATCCTGAAAGATTGCGTTTCTCTCCGGAAACAGTCCCGCAAACATAGGATGAATTTTCTCAGATAAAATACTTAAATAGTCTTGACTATTAATTCTCCCGTGAAGGGAAACCATTGGGCCGGAGGATTTTCAAGTTATAGCCTCACGCCCCAGATCATCACAGATACTTCTCCATGTTTAACAGATGGAAGAAAGCAATCGGGTCAAATACTTCTTTTAGCAGCCTCCACACATATACTCGGCCGGTGGTTAGAAATAGGGTAAAGGATAACTCGTCAAAGAAAATAACATTCTTCCACTCTAAATGCTTAGTAACGTTTGTTTTTAAAAGTAGTGGTTTACTGATTGCAGCCCTCACGTAGAATCCGGCTGTGTGCAGCTCCCGGTGAACAGTTTTTGTGTAAACTGAATTCTCTAGGTGATCATTAAGCTCTCCAGTAATTTGGGGAGCTGTGATCCTTTCTAACAATTCGCATAAGAGTCAGACGTTCCCTATCTGAAAATTTTGTGTTTCTTCCAGAGTTTTCTTTCGATGCGGAGGTTTCCCTCTTTCTCAAAGGCTGTCATAGTTAGACCAAACATTTCGGCTGTTTTCGTTACGCTAGCGCTTTCTATATGAGCACCAACAATTTGACCTCTATGAAAGTCTGATAGATCTTTCATTTTAGTGAATTTCAATTACATTTTTCTGATGATATTTGAAACGAAAGAGCAATTTTAGCAAAGCATATTAAGCAACACTAATAATAAATAAAAAAAAACATAAAAAGGAACAACCTATTCATGGTTTTATAGATATTTCAAAATTATGATGTTATGAAGCTAGTTTTCCCTTATTTTGTCCAAACCCTGTATATATCTATACCTATCTCTCTCTATCTCTCTCTCTCTCTCTCTCTATATATATATATATATATATATATATATATATATATATATAAATATATATATATATATATATATATATATATATATATATATATATATGTGTGTGTGTGTATATATACACATACATATATATACATATATATATATAAACACATATATATATATGCATATATATACATATATACATGTATATATACACACACATATATATACATATATATACATATATATATATATACATACATATATACATATATACACATATATATATAAATGCATATATATATATATATATATATATATATATATATATATAATATTATTAGGGACAAAATCCAAAATTACAGGTAAAAAACTCAATTAAAATCAATTTATAAAAAATTAAAATTAAATTGAGCCTTATAGATAAAGTATATATAAAATATATATAGTTTTAGGGAAAATAACCAATTTTCAAGAACTCATCGATGAAAATCCACTATCACATATAGAAAAATTAATACATATAAACATATATAAATATATATACACACATATATATACATATATATATATATATATACATCTATACATGTATATATGTTTATATGTATAGATTTATATATATATGTATATATATATATGTACATAAGTAGATACATATACATATATATGTCCATATATATACGGATATATATATATACATACATATATATATACATATATATATATATATATATATATATATATATATATATATATATATATATATATATATATATATACTTATGTGTATGTGTGTAACTACTACGTCCTCGTTTTCTCTACAATACGGATCAAATTATTTTCGGCTTAATTGACGTGCATGTGTCGGTCTATCTCTCGTACTTCATATTTGTTTGCGTAGCTCACTCTCTTTCTCTATCGCTCGCTTTCTCTCCGTATGTGCATGTGTGTGTGTGTGTATGTGTGTGTTCGTGCGCGTGCAGCGCATGTGTGTAGATAGATATATAGATTTTTTCCGCTAAATTTGATTTTGTAGCCTTATAAGTAATTGATATTCATACAAATAACCTACTTTAAATCAGAAAGTACTTTTATTCCTTAAACAGAATCGAAGTAATTTTTAACAAAGTTAGAAACTAAGAACTCTTTTCCGTCAGTGACTGATTCCCTCTGTGGTTTTGTAGACAAAATATAATTCGCGCAAATTTTAGTATTCTCCAATATCTTCTGCAAAAGTGTCGCATGTTTATTTTGTTTTATAACATTTAACCAATCAGGATTCACCTGTTACCTTACGTTTTTGTGAATCACTTTGGTATACATTTACAGGATGCAGATCTTGGTTTCAAAGATCATCCAAGAAACCAAAATATGAAATTCAAATTCAGGTAAATGAAGGACACAAAATTAGCTTTGTCTTACTTATATGCCCAAACGTGTATCAACACACTCATTTACATCAACAGGCACATGAGCATGCCCGCACACATACAAACGTATGCATAGATGCGTACGCATATAGGCACGGTTATAAATCTATATACACATATATATAGATATATTCAAATATACACACCTGTATATATTCATATATACATGTATCCATATATATAATTAATTAAGATGCAATTGAAGCTTATTCTGCCACATTGGTAGCAGCATAGAAGCCTTTCCTTCTCTAGCTCTGATGAGATATTTGCTAATAATTATAATAGAATGGCTGGAGTGTTGAAAATTTGTATTTTGCAACTGAAGATGACATTGTATTTCAAAATGATGAAACGCTTGCTTTGTTCGATTAAGTGGACTCGCCTGAAATGTCCGTATTGCATTAATACCTTGACATCCTTGTTACTTATTAGATATGGAGCAGGGGTAATCCCACGGACAGTAAACGAACTAAACAGCTTAGACAGAAAGACAAGGAAGTTGCTGACTAGATATGGGCTACTCCACCCAAAAAGCAGACTGCATGTGCCAATAAAAAGAGTGAGGAGAGGATTGATTGGATGCGAATACAACATTAGAGCAGAAGAAAGCAACATAGCATGGTATGTAAAGAATGCCACAGAACTGCTATTTTTGGCGGTCAGAAAGTTAGGCTTGTGTAGGACGGAAGATTGCAAAGATAAAGCACTGTACAAAGACTGCACAACGAATGAAACTGAAAACAAGGTGGATAAAGAAAAGCATGCATTGTCAATTGAATAAGGATGTTGAATATAAGAGAGACAGTGAAAAGAGATGACTATGGATGACTAAAAGTGATTTAAAACCGGGAACCGTAATCTGTGCTGCTCAAGAGCAAGCGTTAAGAACCAATTACACCAAATACAGAATAGATAACAGAGCAGAAATGATAAGTGCAGAATCTGTGGACAAAATAGTGAGACGGAATGGCATATTACAAGTTAATGTACGCCACTAGCCGAGAAGGAATATAAGACATGCCACCACAATATAGCCAGGCTTGACCATTGGACATTTTGCAATAAGTATGAACTTTTCAGAGCAAAAAGTTGGTACGACCACAAACCTCAAGGCATTGTCGAATATATAAATGCAAAGATCCTATGGGATTTTATGATTCAGTGCGACCATGACATAGAGAATAGGAAACCAGATATAGTGTTAATTGAAAAAGAAAACAAACGATGCTGGATCATCGATATAGCATACCCAGCGCACAACGAGGTATGCGATAAGGAAAGGAGAATAGTTGATAAATATGGCAAGTTAGCTTGGGAGGTTAAGCAGTTGTAGTCGCAGAAAAAGACGGTAGGAGTACCAATAATTGTCTGACCATTCCTGCTATGTTACCATCTGAAGTCAGTGTGTCAGTGTAGTTTGCGTCTGTTTTGTATTTTGCCACCTCCCTGTGTATAGAGAAAAGCGCTTTCTTTTTCTGGTGTTGCTTTACTACATTCAGTAATCTTCCAATATTGGATTATAATTACTTTGCTAGTCCAACTGTTGATTGGACTGGCACGGCCAGATTAATCAGAAAAGTATGAGATAGCTGAAAGAACGAATAGCATGGTACCGTAGACAGCGGGTAGTAAGCCCACAACGCACGCAAGACTTCAGAAGCTCCAACTAAACATATAGTATCAACAGAAAAGAAGAAGAAGAAAAAGAAGAAGAAGAAGAAGAAGAAGAAGAAGAAGAAGAAGAAGAAGAAGAAGAAGAAGAAGAAGAAGAAGAAGAAGAAGAAGAAGAAGAAGAAGAAGAAGAAGAAGAAGAAGAAGAAGAAGAAGAAGAAGAAGAAGAAGAAGAAGACAACTTAGACAGAAAGACAAGGAAGTTGCTAACTAGATATCGGTCACTCCAACCAAAAAGTGACACATACGGACTGTATATATCTCAAGAAAAAGAGGAGGAAGAGGTCTTATTGGATGCGAACACAGCATCAGAGCAGGAGAAAACAACACAGCATGGTATGTAAAAAAAGCCACAGAACCGCTATTATTAGACGTAGGTAGGTCAGACTTGTGTAGGATGAAAGATTGCAAAGATAAATCACTATACAAGAAATTGAAAACGAATGAAACTGAAAATAGGTGGGTAAAGAAAAGAATGCATAGTCAATTTCATAGGGATGATGAAGCTAAAACAAATAGTGAAAAATATGGCTGTGGATGACTAAAAGTGATTTAAAACCGGAAATGGAGGTTCTAATCTGTGCTGTCCAAGAGCAGAAACTAAGAACAAATTACATAAAATACAGAATAGACAACACATCAGAAAGTGATAAGTGCAGAATCTGTGGGCAAAACGGTGAAACCGTATGGCATATTACCAGCCAATATACGCCACTAGCCCAGAAGGAATATAAGAGACTCCACCACAATATAGCCAGGCTTGTCCATTTGACAGTTTGCAACATATATGAATTTGACAGAGCAAAAAATTGGTACGAGCACGAACCTGAAGACACCGTCGAAAACAGAAATGCAAAGATCCTATGGGATTTTATGATTCAGTGCGACCATGCGATAGAGAATAAGAAGCCGGACATAGTCTTAATTGAGAAAGAAAAGAAACTATGCTGGATCATAGATATAGCATGTCCAGTTGGCAAGAAGATATGTGTTAAGGAAGAAAGAAAAGTACGTGGAACAAATAGTGGTTGCAATAAGGGTTGAGCTCTTTCAGAAATCAGTTCTGTTTGGAACGGCTTGAATACTCCGGAAGGAGCTCAGAATATAAGAGATGAACAGCTGACACTAGTACATCTCCAGCGTTAGAAGCTGTGCAAAGGCAATAAGGATAATAATAAGTTATAATTGCCACAAGGGTAGCAATTTGGGGGAGGAGATGAGTCGATTACTTTGACATCAGTACTCAACTGTCATTTATTTTATTGACCCTGAAAGGGTAAAGAGCAAAGTCGACATCGGCAGAATTTGAACTCAGAAGGTAGAGACAGACGAAATGTTGCTAAACATTTTGTCCGGCGTGCTAACGATTCTGCCATCTGGCTGCCTTAATAATATCAATACTACTACTACTACTACTACTACTACTACTACTACTACTATTACTACTTATAATAATAATGATAATAATAATAATAATAATAATGATGATGATGATGATGATGATTATAGTAATAATAATAATAATCATGATAATAATAACAATGTCTTACCATGACACAAACTCGGGAAATATAGTGGGCACGAACCCGTCGAGCATGTTTATTCCAAGTACTAATAAATATTATAGATGTGTAGTTTGTGATAAAGCATCAACGATATGAAAGCGAATTAATTAATTAATTAAATTAAATGGCATTTAACCTTTTTTAATTAATTTAATAGTTTACTTAACAACATCAATATATTATCACTTACTACACATCTTTCACATAAATTCTTACCAACATTTGTTCTACCATTTTGATATACTTAATAAGCATGCTTTTATTAGTACATTGATGTTGCCCACACACGCAACACATCACGTCTTCCACCGGTCCCAACCACTTACCTCATTTTCTCGCGCGAATCTTTGATTTAGATTCTTGTACTCTAACCTCATCAACTCGTATATTCCCATACATTTTCCCTGAATTTCTCCATAATTTCCCTCTCGCTTTATCGCTTTCTACTTACTCTCCCTTTGCTACTTGTCCCTCTCTTAAACAAAGGCTATTACGCCGACTTGGAAAACCGACAATAATATTTTCTACTCGTCACTTCACCGACAACACTCCATTATTTTAAATATTTGAAGATAAAAAGGTCTATGTAATATATTAAATCGATTCCTTTATAATGTATTGCAAATTAGATTATGATTCAAGAATTTTAATGTTTTCACCTTTAGACAATCATTTAATATGACATATAGTTTAGAAATTATTATTGTTATTATTATTGTTGTTGCTACTGTTGTGATTATTATTATTATTATTATTATTATTATTATTATTATTATTATTATTATTATTATTATTATTATTTAAGACGTCACACAGTATCCAACACCGTGATGTTGTTAATTGAAGATATTGTGTGTAGCGGGAGTTTGTATTGTCAACTCACAACAAGGACCTCAGACAGACAGTACTTTATGCAGTATGCGTGCAGTTCCAGGTGAAGCCGATTTTTGCAATACACATAGATTGTAAGGTATTTCTAAAGTTTCTAGATGTTTCATCATGTTGTGTGATATTGAATCCAATGCTCCAATGACAACACGAACAACCTTTATGTCTGACTCTCGTAGCTGCCACATCTTGCCGATCTCAATTCTCAGGTCTCCATATTTATCAGCCTTTTCTCTTTTTCATGATGATATGTTGACCTTCCGGTACTGCCACGTCGAATATTAGGCACACTTGTTTGTCCATCCTGAAGGTTATTATATCCGGCTTCGGTGCTCTAATAACTTATCTGTCTGGAAGTCAAAGTCCCAGAGGATTTTTGCCTTCCCTTTTTCGTGCATTACCTTTTGTGGTGTCTTTTGGTACCAAACACCCGTTATACAGTGTCCATACGTCCGGTATAGTAGCCAGTGAAGGTTTTAGGCCACCTTGTCGTTTCTGCGCCTGTACTGTTTCTGCGCAAGATTTTCACATGTGCTAACAACGTGAGTCACGATTTCGATCCTCTTCATACACATTTAGCAGAGGTTCGTTGCAATTGTGTGGTCTATATCCCTTCCACTGAGTTGGTACTCAATGCCTGATCCTGGGCAGCAGTAATTAGGCTTTCAGCATTTCTTTTTAGGCCACCCTTGCTGAGCCACCTCCATGATGCTTCCTGGTCTTTTAAGTTGTTAGTTTCTTGAAGGAAGTGACCATGTAATTCCATGAAGAGTAAGGTTTCTTCCCTCTTGTTGGCTGTTCGTGATCGGAAATCGTGACCACTCTGAAGTACGTTATTGGTAAATCTTTCTGCATTAGCGGCATACTGTAGCAGGTCTTGTTTGCTATTTAACAAATACTCTGCCATGTATCTTCTTTCACTGTTAATGCATTCCCGTACGCTAATCAACCAACATTCACCTTTACACCTCATCATGTAGAGCCTGTGCATGTGCGCTTTAAGGTGGGGGGCACCATGCAATGTCAACGTCTTTCGGGTTGTACGATCGAGTTGGTTAATCACCGCTCGTGTCCATTTCCGGATAGGTGCATTATAACGGGCTACAGCAACAGCCCATATGTTAAAGGCAGTCACGATGCTTCTTGAGGTGAGGTTTAATTTCAAGAGAAGTTTGAGGCGCTTCAAATATGCAGTGAAGACCTTGTCTTTTATATATTTGTACAAGATATTGTCCAGCTCCACGATCCGAAAGTATTTGTAGCCATCATCATCCAGGTCTTCACCGTTTGTTACAAGCACAGTGGGCTTAACAAAGTAAAAGAATAAGATTAACGAATGCAATCTCGTGAAAGGAAAACAGCTCATGCACTCACGGATTTTCCAAGAAACGTTCAGGAATGGCAGTAAGTAATAATAATAATAAATATAAAATAAAAAGTGAAAATAATAATAATAATGATAATAATAACAATGATGATGATGATGATGATGATGATGATGATGATGCGATACCAGGCAATGACTATCAATAATACCTGGAAGATGTAATCTCAGGGAATTTGAGAGCAGATTGAAGGGAAGTGATGTACAGACGCATATCGCTGAAGGGGCATTGAGTAAAGCCAGTCTCCCATAGGAAGTTGTACAATGCTTGAAAAGTTAGTGCAAACATTTTGAAACATACTACGGGAACTTAATATATAAGTGGGGAAATGTATTGTGTTGAGATCCCTAAAACTCGGCTGGAAAGCATAAATGTAAATTAAGCTTGGAGTTAGAGTTACTAATTTAGGGTTCACTTGTATAAAACCAAGGAAGTAATATCAAATAGTAAAAAAGCATAAATAGCAAGATTTTGGCAACAACGATCACCTCAAGTCATATTGCCTCCTACAATAAGAGAAACTGATAGTTGAAAGACGGCCCCCATTACTACTGACACTACAACACCAGCAATTATGGCACCAGCAGTAAGAGCGTGCAACTGCATCTACAGTTGTTCCAGTGCAAGCTGCAAGAAGGGCAGCAGCACCTACAGGAAAGGCAGGAACAACAGCACCAATAGGGGAAATTGTTTGTTACATATAAGTATGTCAAATGTAACTTGCAGTTAACGAACGCCTAATTTGATCAATTACTATTTTACGGTATGCTATTTTTCTTACGTTATACTTAATAAATTATTTCAAAATTATCGCATAATTTCACCATTTAAATTAATTATAGGATTCTATTCATATGATCTTCCGATAAATTTTCGGATGGGTTAATGGAAAATTCTAGAAAACGCCTAAACATTCGCATTATCAAGATATTTTAATAAAACTGTCTATTTTGTTGTCCATTTTAAATACAAAATTTGAATGAACAATACAATTCAATTATGGCAGGTTTCAACCACGTCTATTATCTCCTGTCGAATGCCTTGTCGCCGTCTCATATCTACATTTTATGTGTTTAACTTATGCAGTAATAACACTTGTTTGTGTAACTGTAATTTTGAAATGAAGAAAACATTTTTCTCGTATTCATAGGGGGGGGGGGGTGAATCAGAAATTTCCATATTTTATTTTTTATTTCTTTCGTATTTATAAATGATTTAATGTTATTTCAATGATTTTTTTCATTTTAATTATATAATTCACTATTTAATAAATGTCAATCATCCTCATAAATATATTGGTTGTATGACTAAATAGTACAGAAACCTAATGACGATAAATGGCAGTTATATATAATATTCAATATGCACGTAGAACAAAATACGTAGCGGCATTTCGTCTATTTTTACTCTCTGAGTTCAAATACTGCCGAAGTCGACTTTGCCTTTCATTCTTTGCAGGTCGATAAGAAAACTACCAGTTGAGTACTGGGGTCGATGTAATCGACATACAACCTTCCCGAAATTTCTTGCCTTGTGCCAAAATTTGAAACCAATATTTATCATAATTATTATTATTAACATTATTATTATTATTATTATTATTATTATTATTATTATTATTATTATTATTATTATTATTGAGAGAGGGAGCAATGTACTGGAGCACCAAATTACGAAGCCTAATTTATCCATTATGTGTACCCGTATGACAAGGTTACACCAGGTATATGCATCACAACTGTATGTGCGTGACATGGTGATCTCAGTTCAAGATAAACAGCGCATGACCTTGCAGGTATGGCGCAGTTAGAATTTTCTTCCGGCCGAGTAGCCCATCCCGCTCAAAAGGTCCTTGAATAATGTTTGCTTAAGGATGATGAGCAAAACAGCCATGTTTCCAGATGTGAATTATTCAAATCCCAAAGAATTCCTCTAAAGATACATGACTCTGATGCTCCCTCGCTACTCTTCCTTGTGATCGAGGATGCACATATCGTCAATCACTAAAGGACATGCCGAACTGGTTAAGTTCAAGCAATTGACAAGCAAATTTGTGGTATTGAGGAAAATATTTGCTGTAGTCCATCTTTTATACCGAGACAAAACATGTCCATTTTAGCACTTCGAATCAGTTACGATGAGAAGCCACGACAGCTACTGCCTGATACTGCACCAGGGCATAGCCACAGCCCGGTACTCCATCATGTTCTGCACGACTGTTTTCCATTCGGAATCAATGTCCGCAGATATCGAGGAGTTTTCTTACAATCCTTGCTGTTCAAAATAGAGTAGATTTCTGGATAAATGCCACTCTGGTATTTACACCAAGCTCAATAAGGGATCCGTTAAGTCTGTTGATGACGGTAGCTAGGATACGTGTAAGAATTGGGATTACTTTTGTAGAAACCCTCCCCCGCCATTGTAGTATCCAAATCCTATTATTTTCCTGTTTACTCCGTTTCTTTAACTACTGCATTCAGTATGAATCCCTTCGTTTCTTTCCTAAGGTCTCCATTGTTAAGTCATAACCAACACTCCTCTGCTGCGATGTCCTACGTTCCCCTGAGATGCTGACCGCGTAGTTCTTTATCCGGATGTTTCCTTTTCACTCCTGCTCTCTTCGTTTTTGTATTCCCACGCCGTCTCCGCAGCTTCGTTCTCTTCTCCGGCAGCTGAAATTGGCCTTTTTGAGTGGTTTCTCACATACTCTTCTCTATCACATTTGCCATCTCTATACAATCGTCTATTGACAGCAATTCTCTCCGCCCTCTTTCCATGGTAGGTACAATCTATCGACACTGTCTCTGGGATGTAACGATCTGTACATGGACTTTATTTTCCTGGTATTACCGTCTATGTGTCATATTTCTTCATTAGTTCGGTTCAGGAAAGCGGCAGGATATCGTATGAGAGAGACCATACATGTGTTTACTGTATAGATGCTTTTATTCCCATTAAGTTTTCTCTTTTTTTTTTCATGATAATAAGTTGATCTCCTGGCACTGCCAAGTCAACTAGTAAGCACACATGTTTGTCCATCCTAACGGTTACTATATCCGGCCTTATTATTATTATTATTTATTATTATCATTATTATTATTATTATTATTTTATGTTTGACTTTTGCTTTGCATTTGTACAAGTTGGATCCAAGTCTCACCCAGAGACCTCAAGAGACAAAAAGTTAGAACTTCATGTAGGTGTTATGCCTAAGGTACCATATATTTGGATTTGTACAGTTTTGTTCAAGTGAATGTTTAAGAAACCATAAGAAAATTATGTGTTTGCTTTAAAATTTGAGATCACATAGACAGTATTTTACGTAGGATATGGGCAGTTCCCATGAGCACTATCTTTTGAACTTCAGTCATTTTGGGGTTTCCTGGTATCTGAGCTAGGTATTGTTTTCGTCTTCAGATTCCACATTTTGCTAATTTCTATTTCAAGATCTTTATATTTGCTCAGTTTTTGGTAGGCCTTGACAGATACGTTTATATCGATTGGGACAGTCATATCAATGAGGAGGCATGATTTTTGTCTGAAGTCTTTCAGTATGATGTCTGGCCTATTTGCGTCTATCTTTCTGTCAGTTTGAATGGTGAAGTTCTAGAGGAGTGCAATGTGATCATTTTCAAGTACTGGGGGTGGTTTGTGTTCCCACCAGTTTTTATCATGGGGCAAGTTCAGGTTTTTGCATATTACCCAGTGAATATATTGTGCAGCTCTATCATGCCTGTTGAGATACTCTGTAGGCGCAAGCAGACTGCACATGGAGACAACATGATCGATGGTCTCATTTTGTTGTTGGCATATACGACATAATTGGGAGCTGCCGTTCTTTAATATGCTGGCCTGGTAGTTCTTTGTAGGTAGGCATTGATCTTCGGCTGCTATGATAAACCCCTCTGTTTCTGATTTCAAGCCAGAGCCCATTAACCATTGGTGGGTAAGGGCTTTGTTAATATCTGCATTATTCGCTCTCTTTGGGTATTTGCCATTGAGAGGTTTTCCATGCCATTTTTCAGTCATAATATCTAAGGCAGCAATTTTAGCACGGGTTTTCAAGCGCCTAGCTTTTTCTGCAGGTGTTTCTAGTTCGTCTAATTCTTGAATTTGTTGCAATTGGAATTCACTTAGATATTCCTTTGCCTGTTTTGTTACTGTGTAAGATGCTTTCTTGCTTTCATGTTTTAAGACAAGTTTTAGCATCCAGTCCTCAGAGTTTTTCAGATAGGTGTCTAGGCCAATTGTGGCTACCTTCATTGATAATGCCAGCTGTAGAAGTCCTCGGCCTCCCTCTTTTCTTGGCAGATAAAGACGTTCTATATCTGCCTTAGGGTGGTGCATTTTATGCATTGTCAATAGTTTTCGTATTTTTCTGTCAACATTACATATTTCAGTAATTGACCAGTTAACGATATTGAAACTGTAAGTCACGACTGGTATGGCTAGAGCATTGATCGCTTCGATCCTGTTTCTCGCGTTCAGCTCTGTCTTCAGTATTGCTCTCACCCTGCGATAACATTCTATTCTGATCCTTTCCCTCATCACTGAGTGCTTGATATTGTCCCATTCAATTACCCCTAGGTATTTGTAGCTCTCCGCTCGTTCTAACTCTGTTATGACATGTTGCTGGTCAAGGTTCACATTAGATGTATTTGTCATTTTTCCTTTGATAAAGGTAGCTTTTGCACATTTATCAAGGCCAATTGCATCTTGATGTCATCACTGAATTGTTTAACAATCGCTAGTATGCCTTTGAGCTGTTGGTCATTTTTTTGCAAAGAGCTTTAAATCATCCATGTAAATGAGATGATTTATATTTTTATCAAATATTTTATAACCATACTGTGCATCATTGAGCAATTTTGAGAGCGGTATTAGGGCTAGACAGAAGAGGAGTGGTGATAGTGAGTCACCCTGGAAAATGCCACATGAAATTCTTACATTTCCAGCATTTAGAGATTCATTGTCATTGTTCAACATCAGTGTGGTTCTCCATGATCTCATACTTACAGATAAAAAGTTTCGCAGAGTAGGAGCTATTTTATACATTTCCAGACATTTCCTAATCCAGCTATGTGGTAGGCTATCAAAGGCCTTTTTATAGTCTATCCAGGCTATTGACAAGTTTTTGTGTCGCTTGTGACAATCTTCTAAGATCATCTTATTGATGAGTAGCTGATCTTTACAACCATAAGATCCACGTTTACATCCCTTTTGCTCATTAGGGAATATGCTACTTTCTATTAAAAAACTATAAGTGTACTCGGTTAGGACAGATGTTAGCGTCTTATACATTGTTGTTAAGCAGGTTATGGGGCGATAATTTTTTGGTTCGTTTGTTTCCTCATTTTTTGGAAGCAGGAATGTTATATTTATTATTATTATTATTATTATTATTATTCAGTAGTTTTATTTTTATAACGTGCTTTCACTTCACTACCGAGCGCAGCTCTGTGCGCCTTGGGTATGTGCTGTGGTTTGCTGTGGTGCTCTTATGTTTACAGTATTGAAAGTGTTTTACGTAGAATGTGTGCAGTACCCAGTAGTGCAATTTTCTGTATGTTATATATATTTGTAAGTCCTGCTATTTTTGTTATGTATTTGTCTGAATATTTTTTTATTATACCTAAGGCACCTACTATGATAGGAATTGTTTCTGTTTTTAGATTCCACATTCGAGTTATCTCTATTTCCAGGTCTTTGTATTTTGAAAGTTTTTCCATTTCTTTTAGAGAAACGTTGTCATCTGCTGGTATTGATACATCAATTAGAAAGCATTTTTTTATCTTCATGATCTTTGACAACTATATCTGGTCTATTTGCCTTAATTTCTCTATCTGTGTGTATTGGCATATCCCAGAGTATGGTTGCTTTCTCGTTTTCTGTGACCTTTTCTGGCGTGTGTTTATACCATCTTTTTTCTGTTGTTATTCCATAAGGTTGGCATAGCTTCCAGTGTATATAGGTCCCAGCTCTGTCGTGTCTGTGAATATATTCCTTCTTAGCCAGGACTGGGCAGCCAGAGATAATATGATTTATTGTTTCTTGTCGATCTCCACATATTCTACAGTTACTTGTTATATTTCTTCTCATTATGTGTTTTTGGTAATTTCTGGTGGGGAGGCTTTGGTCTTGTGCAGCAATTAAAAATCCTTCAGTCTCTGCTTAGAGTCCTGAGCTTCTCAGCCATTGCTGGGATTTTTCTCTGTCTATTTCTTTCGCATTTAGTTTAGCCCTATTATTATTATTATTATTATTATTATTATTATTATCATCATTATTATTATTATTATTATTATTTTATGTTTGACTTTTGTTTTGCATTTGTACAAGTTGGATCCAAGTCTCACCCAGAGACCTCAAGAGACAACAAGTTAGAAGTTCATGTAGGTGTTATGCCTAGGGTACCATATATTTGGATTTGTACAGTTTTGTTCAAGTGAATGTTTAAGAAACCATAAGAAAATTATGTTTGCTTTAAAATTTGAGATCACATAGACAGTATTTTACGTAGGATATGGGCAGTTCCCATGAGCACTATCTTTTGGACTTCAGCCATTTTGGGGTTTCCTGGTATCTGAGCTAGGTAGTAATCAGCCCGTTTCGCTGTCATTCCCAGGGCACCTATGACAATAGGTATTGTTTTCGTCTTCAGATTCCACATTTTGCTAATTTCTATTTCAAGATCTTTATATTTGCTCAGTTTTTGGTAGGTCTTGACAGATACGTTTATATCAATTGGGACAGTCATATCAATGAGGAGGCATGATTTTTGTCTGAAGTCTTTCAGTATGATGTCTGGCCTATTTGCGTCTATCTTTCTGTCAGTTTGAATGGTGAAGTTCCAGAGGAGTGCAATGTGATCATTTTCAAGTACTGGGGGTGGTTTGTGTTCCCACCAGTTTTTATCATGGGGCAAGTCCAGGTTTTTGCATATTACCCAGTGAATATATTGTGCAGCTCTATCATGCCTGTTGAGATACTCTGTAGGCGCAAGCAGACTGCACATGGAGACAACATGATCGATGGTCTCATTTTGTTGTTGGCAGATACGACATAATGGGGAGCTGCCGTTCTTTAATATGTTGGCCTGGTAGTTCTTTGTAGGTAGGCATTGATCTTGGGCTGCTATGATAAACCCCTCTGTTTCTGATTTCAATCCAGAGGCCATTAACCATTGGTGGGTAAGGGCTTTGTCAATATCTGCATTATTCGCTCTCTTTGGGTATTTGCCATTGAGAGGTTTTCCATGCCATTTTTCAGTCATAATAGCTAAGGCAGCAATTTTAGCACGGGTTTTCAAGCGCTTAGCTTTTTCTGTAGGTGTTTCTAGTTCGTCTAATTCTTGAATTTGTTGCAATTGGAATTCACTTAGATATTCCTTTGCCTGTTTTGTTACTGAGTAAGATGCTTTCTTGCTTTCATATTTTAAGACAAGTTTTAGCATCCAGTCCTCAGAGTTTTTCATATAGGTGTCTAGGCCAATTGTGGCTACCTTCATTGATAATGCCAGCTGTAGTAGTCCTCGACCTCCCTCTTTTCTTGGCAGATAAAGACGTTCTATATCTGCCTTAGGGTGGTGCATTCTATGCATTGTCAACAGTTTTCGTATTTTTCTGTCAACATTACATATTTCAGTAATTGACCAGTTAACGATGTTGAAACTGTAAGTCACGACTGGTATGGCTAGAGCATTGATCGCTTCGATCCTGTTTCTCGCGTTCAGCTCTGTCTTCAGTATTGCTCTCACCCTGCGATAACATTCTCTTCTGATCCTTTCCCTCATCACTGAGTGCTTGATATTGTCCCCTTCAATTACCCCTAGGTATTTGTAGCTCTCCGCTGGTTCTAACTCTTTTATGACATTTTGCTGGTCAAGGTTCACATTAGATGTATTTGTCATTTTTCCTTTGATAAAGATAGCTTTTGCACATTTATCAAGGCCAAATTGCATCCTGATGTCATCACTGAATTGTTTAACAATCGCTAGTAGGCCTTTGAGTTGTTGGTCATTTTTTGCAAAGAGCTTTAAATCATCCATGTTATTATTATTATTATTATTATTATTATTATCATTATTATTATTATGATTATTATTATTAATATTATCATCATCATCATCATCATCATCATCATCATCATCATCATCAACAACATCATCATCATCATCATCATCATTCAGTAGTCTTATCTTTATCACGTGCTTTCACTGCTCTACCGAGTGCAGTTCTGTGTGCCTTGGGTGTGTGCTGTGATGCTTTTATAATTACTGTATTCAAAGTGTTTTACGTAGAGTATGTGCGGTAGATTATGTCTGGTGTTATAACATGGCACTTGTAGATTACATTTTTACGTATACAGGAGCCCCCAAGAAGGCGTAATTGAGAAACGCGATAGTAGCACGTTTTCCTACCTGCTCCGTTGTTGGGGTTTACTGCTAGTTGAGCTCGGTTGATTCATTTTTAGTGGAAGAGAATCTGAAATGTAATCTGTATTGGATTGGGAGGTGATATTGCAGCTAGTATTTGTTGTTGTGTAGGTAGGATTGTGGAATGATGGCTTGAGTCTAGTATTATTTAATTAAGGGGTGTTACTAAAGGTTGTTTTAATGTTATTATGCGGGCAACTTTGTGTGCAGTGTGAGAGTTTAGGTGTTCAGAGAGTTTAGGTGTACTGGAGTTTGCACACACGCAAATTCCAACTATGCCAGTTGATGAGAGATTGTATGAATTGTATAAAATCAATCATTTTATCAAGAGTCTAAGGTGGAAAAAATTGCTACTATGAAAAAGGCAAGTACGCCGGAAATCTCAAACACAGCTACTAGTTCAAATCAGTTAAATGCTAATCAAACACTACAGCCAATCATTGGCTCTGATCAAAACTGAAACTTTATGTTTCAAATTAGGCCAGGCAACTTGTACTAAATAAATTGACCTTCTTATAATTATTTCTTTTCCATCTCGCAAAAAAAAATTGAATATTCTCGGCGCCTAATTAGAGTTTACCTTATTCTACCCATCAGATGAATGCACCCATTAATAAACTATAAATTAGGCTTGAAAAAGAAACAATCCTACAGCCTGGTAACCGCAAGTAGACTAAAACTGTGGACCGCAGTCAGTTTTTTACTTTGTAGATGTAAATAGATGCAATACACCGCTGAAAATATTGTGAGCCTTCAATTTAATGTTGAATTGATTATATAGAATTTTTTATAAAAAGCAACACATTATATATGTGTGTGTTTGTGTTGGTGCGCGCGCACGTGTGTCTGTCTTGTCTGTGTCTGTCTGAGCGCGCGTGCGTGTCCATATGTGTTCATATGTGTATGTTTGAGCGTTACGCGTTATATAAAACTTTTTATAAATAACACACACCCACGTATATAAAGGTATATATGTACATATATCGATGATGATTCGTTCATTCTGCATCTACATATACATATAGCCTTAACGCTATGAATAGTCATATTATATACCAGAATATCTTTATATTCATAGAATACTTTTCTACATTTTTACGACCAAATGTGTAACTGTCCAGCTATATATATATATATGTGTGTGTGTGTGTGCTTGTGTGTGTCAGTGTATATGTGTGTGTGTGCGTGTGTGCATGTGTGTGTAAATTATACACAGCTACAAATCTCAATATTCAAATAAAAATAACATTACCATATGATTAATTACAATTATTACTTCATAGACAATATTTCGAGCAACATATCGGATGTTCTCTGATGTAATACTTCTCTGATATAAGTACTGAGATATCGAGAAAACTATAGTTATTACTTTAACAGTAGAATTATCGATATTTAATATTTGCATAATGACATCCCAAATATAGGCTATTTCAAAGGGATGCATCTATTATGCCAACTTTTCATTACTGTATATTTTTACGAGATATTTATTATTATTCGCATGTTCTGTCTCACGCACACTATAACAGTAAACGTCAGACTATGGCGACATATCATCTCGCCAGATTCAGAAGATGATCGAATCCGTTTTATATGGTTTATGATTCGAATACAATTGGGAATGACACTAAATTCAGAATTTCTCATTACCTCTCCTTTAAACATCTATTCCCGTCTATTCTGACAATATGTTTTACATTTTTTATTGTGAACAAAGAATTTAACACTTGTAAATAATGGAATTTGTCCTTAATGCAAATATGAAGACGTTATTATCAGAAGAGAGTAAAAGTTTAAAAACAAATGCATGATACGAAACTTAAGATAAACTACCATGTGTATTCTACAAAATGTATATCTAATATAGCTCAAGATTAAGTCAGCGAGCTGGTAGAATCATTGCCACAGCCTTGCAACATTTTGTCTGCCTTTATTTTCTGAGTTCGACCCCACCCTGGAAACCTTCTCTATCATCATTTAGGGGTTGATTTATTTGAATAGTCCCTTCCACCAAAATTTCCATCTTTGTGCCCACACTTGAAACGATCATTTCTGGTGAGCAGTAAACTCACAGAAGTATTCGAGAATCAGATGCAATTTCTTGTGGTATTTGTCCTGAATTTTCTGTTCTGATTCTAAATGATGCTGGGGCCAATTTGCATGTCATGTTTGCAAGCTCTATATTGGTTTAAAATTTTGGCACAAGGCCTGCAATTTCGGAGGAGAATGTAAGTTGATTACATCGACCCGAGTGTTCAGCTGGTAATATTTTTATCAAACCCTGAAAGTACATTCCTTTTTTACTAATTGACTTGTATAAAAGAGCATATATGAAATGTTGAGGCTGTTAACAGAGGTGGAGTTTGCGCATCTAGTCCTTGTATTCATTTTCCATTGACTCTATTAAATTGCAACATTTCTTAACTGCATAATACTGAGGGCTGTGATACCCTATCCAAGCGCTAATCAGCGATTCCATGCTCTTCTAGATATAGCACGTAAATATCCATCAAACCGTACCCGTCTTCTTCCACAATGATGGCCATTTTCCTGGAGGCATCCTACAAAATCAGCTAGAATACTTTTGATTATTAGTTTATCGAGAAAGTTATTCTGGGGGTAGATAAAGAATGGAGATATATTTGAAGATACTTATGTGTATTTTGCTTTTAATGTTGTTACGTAATCTTGATGTTAAAAATGACGTTAAATTTCCAATAATATATTGTATTTTAATATGTCTTTTAAATAAAGCTAGCGTACTGATATGATGAATACTCATATTAAAGAGGATATATACAAATGTAAGTGATGATAGGTCATAAAATCATGTGTACACGTTTCTTGAACGGATTATGGTCATTACACATACCCAACAAAAATTATTTGATGTGCTTCAGTAAAAGAATGTGCTAGAGTAATGGTTCCAGTAGTATAGAGCAGAGCAGTGATCATTACGCCAGGGTACTTTTTCAAAAACAACTCCTATTTTTGAATCACTTGTGACACCTTTGTGTGGTGTATAAGTGTCATATGTTATCTGTGTTACTGATACCATTTCTGATAAATACGACTGAAGAATTTGTTATAACTAAGATACTTAAAAGACATAACCATTAACTTTCAGATTTCAAACGAATGTCTTGGTGGCTTTTGCTGGAGATTCCTAAGCCTGCTTACTGACTCCTTACAGGCTACAATTGGCCAAAGCCAAATAAGAACTACTTCCCAATCCTCATTTGATACACAAGATTTACTCATCGTCCTTGAGAGAGCAGTAAGTAGTGCTATACTTTACCATATATACAAACATAATAGAATATAGAAATAACTCGATTAGCGGCGCTACCACGTTTATCGTTCATTTACTTTGGAATAATATTTTCAGTGAGATAACTACCTTGACCGTGTAAATTGAACCGTTCTTTATTTTAATAATAAATATGTTCCGTTATCTTCTAAATAATAGTTAAAGCAATACATTTAGTTAACTGAAAACATTAAACTTCATTATGTGGTATCATAAGAGGACCAACTCGTCCACAGAACTTTTTTTTTTAACATTTCTCAGCTGAAGCAACATTCCGTCATTCATGTTTTATTTTTCGATATTCTTCATGATAATCTGTCGGATGACTTGTGTTCATGTTATAGAATGCACTGTTTCCTCGATATCATTCTCGATGGTGTTGCATGTTATCAACTCACATATAATTCATGTTTTCTCCTCGCATCTGTTGACTCTACTTTGATACTGTAGTTATCATTCACGTTCATGCTCAGGTATGCAAGATCTTTTTACTTATTGGTGTGGAGTCACCATTTTCCACCCATGTTTTCTCTCATCTTTTGCCTGTATTGTCTTGTTTTTTGCACTTGCCTCAACAAGTTTTCGATTTCATTCTGTACAGAAAGTTACTTAAATGTTAAGTAAGAATAATATTTGAAGTGCAAACAATTTGGTGACGTATAAGAAGCTAAAACAAAATAAAACTTATCAAATTAGAAAACCTCCTGTCTGACTGTACTACATGATTGCCATAAAGAAAACGATGTAATTTATTCGGAAAATATTTTCCCAAAATTAAAAAAAAAGAAAGGTTTTTTTCTACAAAATGAAATTATTCAAAGGAAACAAGGGCATTTTCCCTAATTTCAATTTTTAGTTTGTGTGTCTATGGGAAGATTTTGCCTTGACAATTTGCCCGAGAAAATGAAATTATTAGAAGAGAACCATTTTGCTACATAATGAAATTATTGAGTTTCCCAAGGAGCCTTGATCTACACTCATGTATGTTCCACATAGACCAGAAGGTTTCAGAATGATTTTCACTATTAAGAGTGAAAAACAGCCTACAACTCTAAAGATCCATCTAAGATGATGCCAAGTTGAAGTATGAAACTGAATGCAAGACTACAAATGCTGAAGCAACTGGAATCCAGCAAACATCAAGCGTACAAGTGTAAGCCATTCCACTGCATCACCTCAACACTTAAATCCATCGTGAAAATATAGACTAAATGACAATGTTGGACATAAAATACCCATTGTTTTCAACAAGAATCACTGAGAGATCTCTTAGTAGAGCCAATAACACCAAACTATGGAACACATTTCTAACAGTTGTACTAAGATTAAAATAACAGTTTAATGAGAATAATTTTAGTTTAATGAGAATCAGTTTAATGAGAATAATTCCTCCCAGGAACAAACATTGTTTTAAACATGATATCCTACTACTGAGAACTGCTTCGTGGGAGATTAAAGAAAATATGGTGGGTATAAGTAGCATTCTTTAAAAGCAGCCAATATTCGAGAAAGAGCATGGCTTTGGAACCTCACTCACGATATTGCCTATCTATCTTCTTTTGCATGACCAATTTTTGCGAATAGGCCTGTGTTCTCGTCAACTTTAAATGAAATTTGAGTAATTTAACGTGTTTAATCACTCTTTAACATCCTTAATACTTTTTAAACGTGTATAATAACTTTTAATAGGTTCAATTTATATTATTTACATTTGACGGATATTTGATGAGGACAAATATCCGTCAAATGTAATTAATGTAAATAATGTACATAATTTCTCATCTCTTAAATACAGATCTGTAGGTTTTAAATAGTTTATCATCATGTCTGTTTGCAATGTTGTCTAAAACAATGTGTTGTTTTTACAATTGTGTTATGTTAACGACCCTGTATAGCGCTGCTTCTTTTAGTACTGCATTTTGAGTACTTATTATCCGTTCAGCTTTATCATTAAATGAAAACGAGAAGACACAATTATAGATTGTAGGGTTAATCACTAAAATTGTATTTTGTGCGGAAGAATTTGCATACGTAATTTCACATGTTATGGTTTCAGAAAAATATTTTCTCATCTAAAAACAAATCATATGGTCAACTCGCAATAGTTTTGTCACTCTTTGGACATCGGATTTAGGCTGATATTTAAATCAATATATTTCGTTCCCTCATTGAACCAATTGTACTACATACATCAAAAACTATTGCATAATTGTTACACTACTCATCTATCCAAGGTGCCAGATATTACGTTTGTAATATATACAGCTTTAACAAAAGTTTTAAGAACTTCTAACAAACTGCATAACAACAAAATGTGCAATTTGTTGACGAAACTTTAGACTAAACAATGATTAATCGCAACATTTGTCATTTGAAAACCCCAGGCAATTGTTAGGTAAAATCTCAAGCTCGCGTATTCTGATATGGATGTTAATGATTCGGGATATGAAGTGCAAGTGTTGTAATGATGCAGTTTCATGTCTCTTTTAGAAGTGTCTCTTTTAGAAGTGTCTCTTTTAGAAGTGTCACTTTTAGAAGTGTCTCTTTCAGAAGTGTTATCAACAGAGGTCACGAAAGAGAATAGTAGACAAAATGCGTGTAGTTAAGAATCTAACTAGATTCTGATATATTCACTCGACATAACTATCTGTTCTCTGCACAGATTCCTCTTCTTTTACAAATATGAACATCATTATAAATAGTTAATGATAAGGTCGTAGGGGCAAGGAATAAGTAAAGAATAAAACAGTGAGAAAAATCTAGAATTGTGATTACAAAAGATCATGGCAGTTTGAGAGATGTAAATATGCAGAAAACAATCTTCAAATGAATGTAAATTTTGACAGCCAATATTTTTGATTGGTTGTACGAAAACAAGTAAGGAGAAAGAAAAAACAAATTAAAAAAGAAAGAAAGAAAGAATCAGATAAACACATTATATGTAAACCGAAAAGATATAAGGATATATAGGTCAGGAAAAAAAGAAAGAGAACAAAGAAGGTGAAGTCAGAAGGTGCATAACAGCAAAGTAAAACAGAGGAACGAAAAGAGGGTGACAGAGAGAAAGAGAGAAAGGGACATCATATGATTATATTATATTGAGTGATTTATAACATCTTAGTCTCTGATGAAACATAAATATCGCTTTGTCTCATGGCATACTAACATAATGCTCTTTATTTTCATTGTTCTCGCTTAGTACGTGACTGACTTACCGACGCAACCTACTCTTATTCATTTTCACCAACAACTATCAACATTTCCACAGCAACAAATATTCTATGATTTTTATTGATTATACTTGTTACATTTGATTTTTAAGAACTTTAAGGTTTCCTGGTAACTTAGCATAATATTCATATCGGCTGTATATATTATTTATATAGGCGTTATGTGAAGAAAGATGCGAGATCTGGTTATATTTCTGGGCGTATCATAAATACATATACATATTTATCAATGTGTGTGTGTATGTGTGTGTGTTTGTGTGTGTGTCTGTGTCTGTGTCTGTGTCTCTGTGTATGTGCATGTGTCTGTGTGTGTGTGTGTACATGTGCATGTGTGCATGCGGCTGCGTGTGTGTGTTTGTGTGTGTGCGTGTGTGTCTCTAAATTTCTACCGACACCACACAGACAAACTCAAACTATCATTTCCTGATGTTAAAATAATTTTAGCTCAATCCACTTATTTTATTCGACACGGGTAGAAATATAGGAAAAATAGAAGTTGAAAATGCACTGAGAAAAGTTAAAGTATCTTTAATTATATATTTAAAGGTTTAATAGGTTTCACAGTTTACATTGATTTTCAAAAATGTTAAACTGAGAAAACTAATAAGGAGAATACAGGAGGCGGTCGAAAAAGCCAGCTTCTATATATGGCTGAAGCGGGAAGACCAAAAATGGCTTGAAAGCCATAACATACCGGCAGGAAAATAACATCACTAGGTGAGACAGACTGACACTGAAGTAGCTTCGCTGATTCACAGGTGACGGTCTCGGTTAGAGAATGCGTGGGCTAAGACTACGCGCCCTCCATTGGTCAGTTAAAGCTTAGGCAGTGTCACGTGACATTTTGCTGGGGCTGCCTGCTGGAGTCTAGCAGCAGGTATTTAAAGGGAAATTTGACAAGACAGTCAGTCGACCGCTGACACTCATTGACGCTGCATCGAAGACGCTAGGGAAGAGAAGAAAGAAGGAGAAAGAAGACATGCGCTCAACACCAGGTAGATGATAGACAATAAGCATTTAATAAGAAAGATACACACATTTATGATAAATTCTTATATAGATTTACATTTATGCATGAAAGTGAATGCGTGCGCGAGTGAGTGTGTATGTGTGTGTGTGTGTATGTGTTTGTATGTGTGTGTGAGCAATTGTGCGGATGTGTATGCTGCGCCAGCATTTTCCTCACGTTATTTTTGCATGCTGCACCAAGTGAGTCATTGTAATAATTTCTGTTTATGGAGCAATGTAGAAATTCATTTTAATTCTCTTTTGTTATTACATTCATTTATCTCGCTTGCTGTAATAGGTTTATTTCGTTCATTTATTGCAGGTACAAATTTACACATAGCTATATTTTGTTTTCATTATATAGTTATGTCGAACCTGAATAACTGAAAACACTATTCACCAATATATCTAGACTAATTTACTTTCAATTAGTAAAGAATCAATGTGTTAGTGACCTTATGGTTATTCACAAAATATGTAACTAGGTTTATTCTAGTTTCAGAATTTTTCTATTTACTTCTAAACAGTTTTTGTATATCGTCAGATCTAAAGAAAGCGTTTCAAGCAATTCACACGGCTGTAATATATGAAACTTTAATCACTGTTAAATAAACGAGTGAATTGCTTTTGTCAACTTTGTTCAGAAGGATTTGTGCATGTAAAACCCACAGGGCAAAGTATTTTGAATATTAAAGTTTACTTTTATATTTGTATTAATTATTTATTCAATATTGCAAAATTAATCATTTCAGTTTCAAGTAACATTCTTATTACAATAAAGACTAAAATCTCCAAATATGCAAACTTTTGTCTCTTTGTACACTTCTCACATTCAGTTATATTTCTTGAATCCAATTGTAATTGCGTATCGTACATTATAAGATGAATCGATTAGCGTTGGAAATACCTTAATCCTAATAAGAAAGCAATTCCCACTCATAACTATTATAAACGGTGAAATAACCACAAATGATATTCAAGTAACCAAATGTAATTGCTACAGGAATATGAATAGGAACCTTTTTAAGGGATAGTTATTAACGTGAGTAGTTCCTACGATGCAAAATTTACATCCAAGTATGTGCTAACGCAAATACAAAAGTCATTTCTTTTCGTATAGCTCAATCAATCAAAATCCATTGGGAAAATATATTTTCCTTCCAAAAGAAAATACTTGTTGCCGTCTTTTTTGATCATCTGTTGACAGAACTTGATAAACCTCTATGTGAGATCTATTAGTTAATATAAAGCGCGTGATATCGGCCTGTTTGAAAAGCAATGAGAGAGACTACATTTCTTCTTTTTAGAGTTGGCTGTTATGCAGCCAACGGCGCTCTCTCAGAGGGGATATTACGCCAAAATGGAGTTCTGGGTCGTTGCAGTCAGGAAACCATTGTTCAGTCAAATAATGATGTTTTACATATGTTGTCTAAGGGAAGAAATTTCTACTGAGAATACTTTACAGACACGTGTATATATATGAAGTTAAATATAGTCCGGTAATAAAGTTACCAATGGTTTTGCATCGATAAAGCGTTTAGCTTTACAAACGCCTCATCAGACTCCAAAGGCCATGGGCCATTGGTGTTAAGGACTGAAGGTAAGAAAACTGTAGGTTTACGAATTGATCTTCACAATATATGCGTATACACATACCGACACACACGCACATATACAGACTGAACCCAGGGCTATATGGTAGGGAAGCAAGCTTATTACCATAAACTAGTGACATATCGTAACTTCATTTTATTTACAATTACCTTTATTCACTGATCGATTTCAGTGTGACATACTTCGTTGATGGTGATTTTGTTTGCATTAGTGTAAAGAATTTGTTCTCCAGCGACATAGAACAGTAAATTCCCTTTAATTTGGAACTCAAACAACCGGTACTCAGAAGAAAATAAAGGAAAGTGTGTTGTGTAGAATCAAGAGTCTTTGCTCACCTGTGTTAAGTAATACTCATTAAAAAATGTTTCAGCTCTGTCTAGAATGCATCGATGTGTTTTCAAACTACATTTATTCTAATTTATTGCATTCAGAGTACCTTTACTTTAGTATGTTCATAAAGCTTGTTCTTTACTTAAATTATACTTTATTTTTTTTCTATTTCTTTCATTTCAACTATATTCAAAATATTAATAACATTATTGATGTATATAGATAGTTTTAATGAGTTTTATAAGGTGATATTGAAATTTTGAAAGGTTATCCTCAGATATCCAGAAAATTCAGTTATCCGGCAACCCTGCTGGAGCTTATTTTATATACGTATTCAGAAACATGGTTTTACATTCCACTACCTTCCTACTTTAACAAATGTGTTTACAGAAAGAGTCGTTGAAAGTTACGTAAAAATGTTTTCGTATTGGTCTCGTCTCATTAATTATAACAGATATGCATTGCAGATAAGGATAATATTTCTCAATTAGTAATAAATTTTAATTAGAAAATATGCCATCATCCGAAAACTGCTGCCATTAGAGAACTTGTTAATTCAATTATTTGGGCCACGGTTTTTGAGACATATTTTATCTGTTATCAAGCCTAGTTATCACTGAAATTAATTAAACTAAATTAAAACGTTTCTCGTGTAAGATTTTACATCATTTATCACTTCTTTCGTTAGCATTTGTCTAGCACTTTTGATTTTGGCATATATTTTGTAAAATTTATACTATCGTCTTGAAGATACTGCATGCCCAAAGCTTTGCCATTCTTTTATCATTTCATCAAATATAACAGTGACTTAATATAAATTATCTTACGTGAATTGTTTTTATTTTATATAGAATGTTAAAGAGCAAATTTTTGCTTTTCTCTTTCCTCTACACGTTTCTAACATATAAGGTATTGAGAGGTTTGATAAAGTTTATATTTTTGTACATCTATATTTTGCGCATTAACATATTTCCAAGATTATGGAGGCTACACATAAAACACTAGTACTGTGTATATTTTTAATCTTTTGCATATTGAATATATTGACCTCATATTTTCATTTTTCTGAAATGCTGACGCAAAACGACTATATTTATGGAACCAGAAAAGAGAAATGATTTTTATGTTATAATGACAGACAAGTCGTATGTTCTGGAGTTGAAAGTACTTCGATTATCTTTTGATTTGAGTTATTTCTATTTCAACTAGAATCAGTGACACAAATATAGAGTTACAAGTTTGAATGTTCATATCTCTTCAAACTGTATGAACTAAAATGCTCACAACCGCAACTCAGAATCTAATATCAGATGAAGCTCATTGGAAACTGACACCTCGTATTAAACGTTATCGGCTACAATGTAATTAATATTGTATAAAATCGTTGGTGTCGGTCGATATAAACGTGATGAATTGTAAATTAGGTTGATTTTTACAAAATACACAGAGATGTTTTAAATTTCTAACTTCATTTACCTCAAGATATCTAGATGTTCTACAATAATATATACAGGACAAAGCAGTAAAATGAAAATTTCAAATCTAAATTATTATTATAACTGCACGTAGTCATACATAAAGATAATTTTATCTCTTATCCTCGGAATCTATGCCTTATTCTCAAGGGTTTATGACCAATCAAATATCTGGTATTTTGTACCACATGTCTAGAGAGACCTGGGAATTAGATCTAAAACCGTCTTGTGCATGAACAATAAAATCTGAAAGATATTTCGAGATATTTGTATTTTAATTTGATTGAGTCTAGGTA